>NW_009930578.1:84736-95589 GCF_000696875.1 Nestor notabilis
TAAATAAGTTAAATTCTCTCATCTTCTGTTACTTAAAAATCTTAGAAACTGCAATACTGCTTTCACAGCTGCCTCGTGAGAAAGTCAAAGACTACATATATGTGGTTTTACATGTATATATTTATATATTAAAAAAATCTTAAACTTTTATGCAGGTCCTTACCTAGCAGTTTCTGTAAAGGAATGATAATGAAGCTCTGAGCTATACTTAGCATTGTAAACCAATTTCCTTGTGTCTTTTAGGGCTGCAGAGAACCACCTGTCTGACTGTGGCAGCAAGCCAGAAAACAACTGTATGATTTACGCCCACTAGTTTCCTATAAGCTGTGGGAGTGTAACCTTAACCACCATCTTCTTGCACAAGAGATCCTGAGAACCACTTTTTTTTCTCCCTCCAGAAGAGCACACTGAATGAAACGTTCAGTGTACTTCCTGTCTCCACATTCTCAGAGCCTGACTGGGATAGGAAAGCAGCTACTTTTTTCTTTAGGAAAGCAGCTACTATTTTTTATGCAACTTGAGAAATGCTAACTGAGTCAAGAATTTCTGTGTTATGGCAAGAGCCTAACTGTGTAGAGTCAGCTCTATGAAGGTAATTAGACACATAAATGTTTTCAGTATTAGAGAAATTAGGCATCTGAAGAGTTTTGAGAATTGGGCTCTTATGCTACAATCAGTTTTACTGCAGAACCCCATTCCAGAGCTGAAACTGTGAACTGCTACACGAGGCTTTTTAAGCATCCATCTCTACTGAAGGATTTGTGTGTGACATGTTATTGGCATTAGGTGATAGTTTATTTTATAGACATTAATGGAAGAATGTATGAAGCATTGTAATATTTAGTAATTTAAAACCCCTGTAAACAGTTTCTTCGTGAGAAGAAATATAGCAACACTAAAATATCAAAAAAGAGATATCATATATTAAACTATTTTCACTACTGGAATATCAGTCAAGACAAATAATAAACTGTCAGTTCTCAAAATCCCAAACTTTTATAAAAAGGTAAGTCAGAGAAATTCACAGGACAGCTGGGATGTTAGGGATAGAGTTTCCTTTCAGACTGGTCTGTGGCTGGATGTGCACACAGCATCCCTACAACCAATGCCAGAGTCCTCTTGTTATTCCCTGCACAGCTTCTAGGGGGAAATCTTCTCCATGGATACAGAAGGGATCAATATTTTGTGTTCTGATTTCCAAGATAAAAGCTCACTCACGAGTCTCTAAAATAATTTCCTCTCAAAAGACTCCAGCTGAAAGATTAACCCATTTATATGGTGTTCTGTGTAGCTCTCTGAAGACCTGCAACCCGTTCTTAAGTGTACTACTTCTCTGTGCAGTTCACTCTTTCAAAGAGGTGCACAAGCTGGATAGAATATGTATATGTCACAGGAGCACAGCAAAGCATCGTACTCACTGTCAGCAACCCTAGTATCTCCTTCTGCTCTTCTGTGGTTAGAAAAATACAGTAAATACAAATAGTTGTCTTAAAATTAGGAAGAGTGAAGGAACTGCCTGGGAACAATATCATTCTGCCCTTTGATTGTGTCTGGATCCTGGAAATGTGTTAAAATTTGCTTCCCATATGCATCATATAATTTTCCAAAATTACATTCTCATACTCCCCATTCGTGCAACTACACAAGAACAATTTCTTCCTTTAAAAGTCATTGGACACTTTCTCATCTGTGGCCTGAAAAATACTGGAAAAAATGAAGTGCTTCAGAAGCAGTTTTTGTCAGACTCAAAGTTATATAGACCCTATTCATTGCAAGCAGATTCAGCACACAGGATGATTTAAACCACCCCCAGTTGTCCTCAACATTTCTCCACTATGGCATTTTATCTGCTTTTATCTCCTCTGATTTTCCACTCAGAATATTTCCTTAGCTCATTTTCCTCCCAGTACCATGTGTCTTCAGTAATCGTTCAGAGTCAGATTGTGTTTCATTCAGCGCCTGTGCCCTAACCCAGCAGCAGAAGCTCCCATCTTAACGTAACAACTGGTTCCAGCTGGCTCACGCTGGGGACCCTCGGAGGTACGCACTGCCTACAGGAGCTGGCTGGCTGTGAGCGCGCTGCAGCTGTTGGTTTGCAGAGCATGGATCAGAGAGGCATACTGATCCCCATCCTTGGGAGGGAAAAATATCCCCAGCACTAGCTGTGGGGAGCACAGCACTGCTGCACTGCTCTTACCTGGCAATTGATAACCCAGAAACTCATAGTTCATGCTGGTATCAAATAAGCTAGCTGCTACTACAGAGAAAGAAAGAGAAAGCTGCATCTTTTTCTGTTAGGTTACTATAATGAGTTGACTAGCTAATTAAATAAACTAAGGTGATATTTCAATTCAGTAGAGGTTTTAAAAGGCTATGTATACTTAACCTCTTTTACCTTCTTTTCTCTCACATCCCTCGTTCCTGTGCAGGTCACTTAAACAACTTACAACTATAGTGCTAATCTGACTTTCTTTCTCTTCTCATTGCTGTGTGTAGCAATAGAAAGTTGTTTCATCCAGCCCAAGATGGCTTTGTATTTTTTATTTCCTAAGAGTGAATTGTTTTTCCTCTTTTAGCCCTTTTCCTAGCAAGTATGAGGATCTCACAGGAAAAGGTCAGATGTGAAGAAGCTCATGGTTATTTCTTTGCTGACAGCAGGATTTGGTGGAGGAAAGGAGGGGTGGACACAGAAGTGATGATAGCTGCTAGTTCTATCTTATCACAACTGGGCTTCGTCTATAAGAAAAAAAAAAAATTATGCCAAAAGTAACATGAGGGTGGAATATGGGGATGTCTGTCACATCCCACAACCTGATTTCTTCTTTAATATGTTTCTGGCCAGCTGTCAGGGTTACATCTCAAGGCAATGCTGGTGTGTCTTATCTCACTCTCTCCCATTCATTTTTGCCCACAAACTGCACCTTCAGGGGGCAGAGAGGCTGATTGTTTCTTTGTTTTTAATCAGTGACAAAGGGTTTTGCCACACAACTAACTGTTCCCTACATTTTCTCAATGGGGCAGTTATCCCTAGATTCTGATCACAGTCCAGGATAATCATCTCAGCTATGTGAGCCAAGAAGTGCATGTTAGGCTGCAAGTTTTTCTCACTGGTGTTTTTTTGTCTGAGATTTAGCAGGTGTCATTTTTTTTCCTGAGAAAGGACCAGAATTTATTCACTGCAATAGAAATCATCATTGCAGGAAACTGTACTCCCATGTTCTAATGGTTCTTAATTGCTGAGAAAACTTAAGTAAGTTCATCTTAATGATACCTATGGGCAAGGAAAAGACACACGTAGCACAAGAATTCAGAAATTTTATAAGAATTCTTCTGCTCTTTTTAATTATTAAAATCATACACAAAAAAAAAGAGGGGGGGGGAAGAGAAAGGGTAATATGCTAAAAGTGATGTTCCTGGTATTTGTCAGACCTCGTGCTTCCTTTTCTTATCTACATTTTGTGTTCCTAGCATTAGGTCTTCACTAAGTTACATGGATTTGTTATGAAGGTCAGGTCATGTGTTGCTGTGCTTGAACAGCAGTTGGTGTTTATAACTAACGGATATGTTATTATAGTAAGATATGTGCTTAAAATTGAACTGCAGTATTTTTTCTTTAAAAGCACATCTCCAGTGCTAGGGATCTAACTCTGTACCTTTAGTTCTAAGTAAATCTTTGTTATTTCAAAGATTAAGCACTTAATACTCGCAAACTGCCTTTCAGAATATTAATGTCAGGGGCCAAGTAAATGGTTTTCTGCATTCCAGACTCTCATACAAATCTGTTTTTTCCAAGGCTCATTTTTTTTATGTTCACAGTCAGTGAAGCAGGTTTTTTGCTTGTCTGCTTTTGTTAAAATCACGTGTGGTAATTTTTATCTTTCTAACTTGCTCTGTCTGCAGCAGGGAGAGAACCACCTGTAACAAGTATCTATCAGCAATGAACAACTAATACAACAGTTTTAACTTGCGGGGTCCTTGTAATGTTTTATGTCTTGCAAGTGTGAGGGCCCTTTTTCCACAGGGATGTGTGTTTAAGAAACATTTTCTTTAGTATGTAAATCACAGGTAGAAGTCTCAACTTCTGCTACAAAGCTGCATTAATGATACACAGGTGATATCTTTGAGGTAAAGTATGCTCAACAAGTATGCTAAGAGTAGCTGAAAATCATGCAGATAGCTTTGTAAAGCGGTGTGCCAGATAATAAGCAATGGGAATATACCACTAAGCATAGAGTATTTAAAAAGAACATGCTGATTTGTAAACAGAAGATGTTTGATCTATTTAAGGAGTCCCAGAATGGTCCTTGATTTCTGCACTGAGCTGCAACAGTGTTATACAGTGCATGGCTGTGCTTTGTAAAATGCTTTCTTCCTACAATTGGTAGAATAGAAAGTACAACCTGTGAGTACAGTGAAGAAAATTTATTTGTAAATGTCTCAGTGAAATTCATATTTCAGTTCTAATACTCCGTTTTGCACTGAAATAATCAGTGAGTCCTACATCAGAACATTAGGCCTTCTCCAAGCTAACGAAAAGCTAGGGAAATTATTCACAAGTGTTTGCATGAATTCTAAATTGCTTTTCTATTCAAAAGTGTTCACACCCCTTTTGGTGATTAATCCATGAACATTTGTGCTAATGGACATCTGCCCACACAAATGTTTGGCTTTTCACTAAGTGACAACTTATTTTATTTGCAAATAAGGTATTGGTGCCCCAATAGGGCACTCACTATCATCCTTCAGAGTAGGAAGAGTGCCATGTGATTTAGGTTACTAATCTTATATAATGAGTTGTGAATAGGCAAAGATATAGTGGAATTAACAGTTGAGGAATACCACATGAGTAGATATGTGATCTGGCTGGGTATTTGGCACTCCAAACAGCTAAAAAAAATATTAGGCTCTTGTGAAAATGGGAGAAGGGCTGTATCAGATAAAATGTTTCTGTAAGAAGCATAATCTGTGATAGCTACACTACTATAGCTTGATTTCAGCCAGTCTGGAATGATGGCTTGAAGTTTTAGAAAAGAAAATGAGAAAAAAAAGACTCCTGAAGCACATAAATAGAGAGCAAGGAACTGAAGACTTTACGTAACTGGGTATGCAGTATTAATTTGCAGGCACTCAGGGGCACTACTGTAACTCTAAGCCAAATTTCCCAAACTATCAATAGTTATTACTGTGTTCAGAATGGATGTAAAAACCCAACATATCTTCTGCAGCTTTTGGCCTCAGAAGTGAGCTGGAATTGTTAGGAGAGCAGGCTTCTGGTAGGCTTTTTTGTTTGCAGGCTTGGCAATATGTCAGAGCTGTTTTCTTAGCTATTGATTTTTCAGGTGGCACTCTTTGATATTTAACCAACAGCTTCAGGAAAGTGTTCTCTTTTTCCAACTGACAAATAAGACTTAGGACAACTGTATTAAGAGTATTCCTCTTTTTCCTCACCAAAAACATATAGCAAACGATTCTTGAAACTTCTTTCTTCAATTAAGAGAAATAAATGGAGTCAGGGATTTCTCATTAAAGCAGTCCAAATGGCTATTTAATTGACCACCCTTCCCTCAGCAGAATCTTATTCGAGATGCAGCATTTAACACCTCTCCAGCAGATCTTGGTGTCCTGGGTTCAGCTACAGCAGTCATTTTTTCTCCTTCTTAGTAGCTGGTGCAGGGCTGTGTTTTTGACGTTCAGTCTGGGAACAATGCTGATAACACCGATGTTTTCAGTTGTTGCTCAGTAATGTTTACTCTGACCAAGGACTTTCTCAGTCTCATCCTTGGCCAGAGAGGAGGGGAAGCCAGGAGGAAGCAGAGGCAGGACACCTGACCCAAACTGGCCAAAGGGGTATGCCATACCACAGCACGTCATGCCCAGTATATAAACTGGGGGGAGTTACCCAGAAGGCCCAGATCGCTGCTCGGGTCAGGCTGGGTATCGGTCGGCGGGTGGTGAGCGGTTGTGTCCTCTCCCCTTGTTATTCCTCTTATCATTATTATTGGTAGCAGTAGTGGTTTGTATTATACCTTAGTTACTTGAGAGCTGTTAACTCGTGGGAGTTACATTCCTTCGATTCTCCTCCCCATCCCTCCGGGAGCGGGGGGAGGAAGGAAAAGGGGGGGAGTGAGCGAGCGGCTGCGTGGTTCCAAGTTGCCGGCTGGGCTTAAACCACGACACTTGGTTACCTTAAGGAGTAGCATAAAAAAACACTACTGCAATAAGAAATTGTAGTCTGTTCTGTTGATGTGTCTCAGCTCTGTTGTAGCTTAAATGAAACACTGAAGACCAGCAATGCAGACAGAACAAACATTGATCTGCTTTGAGGAGGTGCAATTGCTCAAAAAGGAAGCTCTACCTATTCAAATATAAGTTTCCTGCTATTTTGCTTGCTTGGCAGTGTGGGTCAGGAATCTCTATATACACAAATATCTAGCAAAAAATCTGTCTGCTTTTAAGGAGCTGGATAGCACAGTTTGCATACAAGACAGTTCAGATGTACAACTTTATAGAAAAACAGCACTGGTCAGCATGCCGGCATGGGGAACTAGCTGACTGCCTGCTCTCAAATTTTTGACAGTCTTTGCAAGAAAAGATTTAAAGGGAAAACTTGAAAACTGAAATTCATTGACAGATATCTCCAAAAATTTTCACCTCAGAGTGGTGAATAATTATTTGAATGCAGAAGCTTAAGACTTACTTGGCTCAATTAAATATAAGAAGCAAGCAACTAGTGATTGCATACATATCTGTGGGAAAATACTAAGTCAGAATCCTTTTCTGATTTAGATTCAGACTTGAGTTTAGATTGTTCTGAGTAAATTCATGCTCTGTCTAATACACGGAAACTGACCCTGTCTAACAGAAGTTTTAGTTTCAATGACTCAGCATCTTTGGAGAAGAAAGTATCTCTTTCACTAACACTTCATCACAGAACTTTCAGCTGTAGTTCTGAGTTTATTGGTCATTCTGTAAGTACATCCAACAAATAACAGCTTTAAAACTTAAAATTTTCAGTGACCATCTGTCAAGAAGTAGTTCTTTTTCCTGAAACATATCAGATTTCCACAAATTTATGTGCTCAAATGGTTTCTTTATAAATCCTCTAGTACCATTTAATATCATTCTTAATTGATTTCAGATGTCAGGGAAGGTCAGGCCTAATTAGCTCTTAGATGGGCAAATTCCCAAGAAACCTGGTACAGAGTTGGCTGTGGAGATCCAGCATAACGGATTCACACCCCATGGTTGCCTCTCAGACAGGGCTGGTAAGTAGAGCTTCCTATTTCAAGATCTTGACAGTTTGTGTTCTCTGTTGTTCATGCAGTGTTCTGTGTTATCATTAGGATATTAGCTGTCATACTTTCATTAAACTTTCACTGAGAAATTACAGCAGGCTTACTTCTGCGCATGTTGAAATGGTCAAACCAACTTCAGTAGAAGCAGAATGAAATTATAAACCACTATACAGCTAATGCTTCCTGCATAATTTCAGTTTTGTAGATAATCTTTGCTTTTTGCCCTCAGCCATTGGATAATGTCATGTCCCTTTAAGAGGCTTCCCTCTTCTATCCTAGTGGTAATTGCAATTGTGTGATAGATGAAGTTGTCTCTTTGCCATACACAGCATATGACATTCTTACATCATTGCATGCAAAGTTCTAGGCTATCGTACCATGATCGCTGCTTCTACTGTAGACACAATATCCTCCCAGTCTGCAGCAGCACTGTTAGCTCAGTTTCAGCTGTGCTAGAAAAGAAACACAAACAGAAGCTCTGAGAAAGTAAAAGTATAATTACTACTCAGCCTGCCTGAACATGCCAGCAGCATTTGCAATATTCTGCTCTATGCATTTAGCAATGAAGTTGGTGGACTGTTTTGCAAATTCTCACTTCACCTCTGTGAAGCTGCCTTCAGTACATGTCTCTTTCATATATTTACATTAACATCCACTAACAGCTAGAATTAAAGGGTGTAACAGGCAAAATAGATGCTGGTCTAACCCAGCATGTCTACTCTTGTATTATGGTCCTATCCACAACAAAGAGTTTTCTCACTTCTTCCTGTTTTGCCAGCCCTCATTTTGGTGGGTGTTCTTTGTAAGCTGTTTCTTTTCCTTTCTGTCCACTGCACAAACCCACTATTGTATAATGTGCAATGAAGAACAAGGGCAGTGCAGACTGCTCCTGCGTGCCCACTGCCACTCCAATTCTCTTGTTCATTAAAAGCTCCTATTGACTTGAAATCACTTCCATAGGGCTTTGTGATGACAGAAATTTGCCCAGAGACAATTTGGCTGAATTTTGTTTTCAGACTTCAAAGAATTTTGTGCTTGTACATGTAGTTCAGACAGAATTATTAATAAAGTTGGAGTGGGATTAATAACAAGTGCTGCTGGGGCCACAGCTGTAAACTTTGAACCTGTGATATGCCATGGAACATTGGGTTTTATATCTGACCTTTACAGCTCCTCAAATCTTTATTAATTTGAGACTAAGTCATATATGTATTGTTTGTGTATTGTTTGTTTTCAGTGTTCTGCCTGTTTTAGGATTTCAAACTTTACACAGATTTTTGTGTGCATCTTTTACTACAGGAACTTCAGCCTGAGGATGCTAATCACGGTGTAAAAAAGATAAATGTAGGACCTTTAACATGTAAGAACATGTATTACCCTCACTTTGTATTCTTTATTTTATTACATATAGTAATGATTAGTATCCTCACAAGACAGGTGGTTCCAAGAATTCCCCCTAGAAAAGTGTGACTTAAGGTTGCTGCTGTGCAGAGGATGGAAGAAGGAGCCTCTCTAGAATAAATAGCACAAAGGATCTGCTACAGCTGGGGAGGTGGGGAAAGAGGAGGAAAATCTTCTTGGAGTTTATTGTCACAGAAGGTTTTCCACTGTGAAATCTTGCTAGTTGGATAGCTTTAAGAGGAAAAATTTAATGTAGTAGGCAGACATACTTTTGCATACACTCATCTTTAAGTCCACAAGGCTTCTCCTGTGATGACATTTATATGGTTTACTTGAATAGTTTCAAAATCAGAAACTTTTGCTTCAGGGCCACTATTCCCTCCTCCAAAAAGTTTAGAATTCTCCAAACAATTCCCCACCTGCCAAAAATCCTAAAAAATTCTCACCCAACCCAAACTGTATGTTAATATTTAAATAGCCCTTTTAATGAGATTTACTATAGTTCACACAAATTTAAATAGCATAGCTCATTCAACTGAGATTGACAGCTTATGAGATAATTCAGTGTTCTTAACTCAAGAGGTTACTTTGCTCATCTGCTTGGGCTGGGTAGAGTCAACGTTGGAAAGCCTGATGGGGTGTTATGTCCTTCTTGCTAACTACCTTATCACTTCTTCCAGTCTGCTGCTATTTTTCACACCACTGGTGCAAACGGAAAACTCACCCAGAGCCTCTGTGCTCTCACAAGCACAGGGGAGGTGCTGGGGACAGCCCTCAAATGGGCTGTGCTGAGATGTGGGTGCCCAGACTCCCCCTGTCCTGCACGGTGAGGGGAGTAGAGAGGGGAAGCATAATCCAGCCTCCAGTACTTTTAGCCACTTTAAGAGAAGCAGGCTAAAGAATTGCCATGCCGCAATTTATAATCAGGTTACGTGACAACAGCTCTTTGTTCTTTCATCCGGATGCTTCACCCTTTCATCCTAATACACGTTCAGTGTGGCCTAGGATGCACATTTCTAGTCCCCTCAACAACAGCACAACAAAAAGCATCTTAAGCCTCCTTTTCATCAGTATAATGTCATTATCAGAAACCTTGTGTGACCTCTTGTGCAGCATCAAACCATTCTGTCAACATCCACAACCATTTGCAAGCTGCTAAAAGGGTTTTCTGCCTGATCAGGGATGTTGAAATCCTTTTTCTTCAGGATTTTTTTTTTCTTGAAACTAACTATTTTTTACTGCAAGTCTGTGTAGAGAGATCTCATACGCATTTACCTCTCTGAATGATAAGGTGAAAAATACAAAGCTAATTCCCATAGGATGGCTTTCTACAGTAACTTCTCCAAGTTAGAAGTATTATGTATAATTAAAAGTAAGTAAATAGATTACGTATAATTTAAAGTATGCAAATTACAAGTTTATAAATACATATATGTATATATGTATGTCTACATATATGTATGTATCTCTTATATAGACATACTTTATTTTATTTTTTCATTTGTTTTATATATTATGTGTAATATATGATTAAAAATTGAATCAGTCACTGGCATATGTTGCATTGGAGAGCTTCACTACTGGGGCAAGCACAGTGGTCATGGGGAACTGTTTTGTATTAAGACCTTTGAGCACTCACACTATAACATTCAGACCAAATCCTCAAGGACTAAATCCAGAGAGGCACCTTTGAGGGTTCTTCCAGTGCTGCTGGCATGCTGTACATCTCCCACTGCCCACTCCCAGGGTACCCAGTGAACTGCCCAGAACTTGTGAGGCCTCACAGTGCACATGGGGTGGTCCCTGCGCTTGAGACTGGAAGCAGGATGTGCACAGGTTCATCAGTGTTGAGCTTGAGTCCCAGTCATGGGAGAGTCCTCAGGGCCCCCAGAGTATTGAATCCCTCCACGTAGGCACTGTTATCCTCTGCTGGCAGAACTCTGAGGGGTAGGAGGAAATGTGACTGGTATGCCCACCTCCCTGAGCACAGCTACCTTTCCTATCAATGCAAGTCTGTTTCTATCTGAGTTTCGTAGCAGGGAACACCTCCAGTCTGGGGAGGGCATCACAGCCTTTCATGCCCAAAGACAGTGTAGGACAGTGTGCAGCAAGGTGGAGATAACTGTGCTCTGTTTGGGATCTCCTCTTCAGCAGGGG
>NW_009930578.1:95640-106804 GCF_000696875.1 Nestor notabilis
CCAACCAAAGGTGAAACATGCTGTACAGGGCAGCAGCTGCACACAGCACACAGGCTGCCTGCCCTTGTTTCACATCCAGCATATCTGGTAGTTTTGAGTCAGGACTGTCTTCTGTTCACAAGGGAGACAGGATGCAGAAAAAGCAGGCCAAGGTCTTCAGCAATAATTTGTTCATTTTTTGGAAGACTGGAAAACACACATAGTCTGTAGGTGTGAACTCTGCCTATGGGAGCCCAGCAGACAAACACAGTAACATGGGGAGACCCCAGTACCTACGCATGGCCCTTCCTGGATGAAGTATAGTTAAATCCTTCATTAGTTCACCCTAAGACACATATGGTTTGGCACTTATCTGAGACAGCTCTCAGTTTTCCCAAATTAGGAGTGATATTACACCAGCCACTAACATCAGCCAATGCTATCAATGTCTGTGAAAGTTGAGTTGCTGCGAAACTCCTGTGTTTGCAGACTGAAGCAGACATGACCCAGCAAACTGTTTACAAATACCAGTTACTTTGCAGCACATCAGCAGGTTTTCCGTATGTGTGCCACAGCTGCCATGTAAACCCAAGAGCTCCCCTCGGAATCTGCCTCCTCTGTCCTAGGGCACTGCAGTACTTTGATCCCTCTGTGACCATAACTGAGCTTAAGTGGCCCAGAAAATCACAAAGTCACACAACCTATAAGTTGTAGCACAACCATCCAAGGAGGAAGGTCTCAAACACCATCTCTCCTATGAAAATAAGTTATGAAGCAACAACTATGGCCTGGAGAAAAAAAGAAAGCTTTGTCTCAGGAAGAATTGGTGAAAGAATAGTAAAATATCTCCAGGCAGCCAGTTGGTGCCTTGGAAAACAAGGTAACACACTCCCTCCCATAATGAATTAAATTCCAGATAAATTCCTATGAGAATAAATTCTGTTCACAAGGGAGGCAGGCTGGATTCTCATCAATGTGAAAAAACAAAATCCAGGCTTAAAGGTGCTTTTGCATTTTGTGGCAGTTTATGAAAATGGTAATGGAGATATAACACAAGACACTGAAAAAAATATGTTGTCATGTTTCAGCTGCCTAAGACACCAATCCCACTGCACTGATTTCTGTGCAGCTTACTTCCAGGAAACACTGCTCCACTTCAGTTTAGTTCCTATTTTATATCTAATTATAAAAAGACTAAATACTCTTAAGAAGTTGCTTTAAGAAGGCAGCAATGAGATATAGTTATTAAATAATACAGACCATGAAAGCCAAAGCAACTTTTGATGAAAATCCTGATACAAGAGTTGTTTTGTTTTGTCTTAGTACTTGGCTGAAAACAAAATGTACTGTTAGTACACACGAAGCAAAGTCTGTTTCAAAATGTAATATGCCATTAAAACCAATGCTTTTTGTACATACACAGATCTTAAAGTATTTTTTCTATGTGCTGGTGGTATTTGAATTATCATACACATATTGAGTGGGTAAGACCAACGGATTTCACTTTTGGCCATTCCAAGTGTGTGGCAAAAACTTTTGCCTCATCAGCACATTGTCAGTAATTGGTTTTGTTCATACCAATAAAGCTTACATCAGTGCTGTGTCAAAATGTGGTAGATATAGAATTTCTCCTATTTGGTGTCTTTGTACAGGTATTAAGACATGAATTAATTTTCGCAGTATTGACAGGACTAATGTAAAGTTTTAAATCTACTCTTTCACACTGCCAATTTGATAAACTGTTGCTGGTTTGGTTGGGAAAGTAAGAGTTTTTGGAGCTCCCACAAAGTGCAGGGTAGTGCTAACAAGAACTGCACATTGTTAAATATGCATGTTGTCAGATTCTGCAGCAGTTGTTTACACTTCCTGTGGAAGCAGTGACCCAGTCCAGGTGGAAATTTGCTGATCTGGGTGATATAAAGCAGTTGCACCTGCGCTGTAGATGAGTGGTCTTCTGGCTTATGACAGCTTGCCAGCTTAGTGCACCATATTCAGCAAAGAGCAAATTCAGGCTGACAAACATCAGAAGAATGGATATTCATCAGGAAACACCAATATTTGTATTCTTTCCTCCTTTCTGTCATCTGTTTGAGAATAAGCTGTCACTGTGGTAGCTATTAATTATAGGAATTTAAATCAAATGCAAGTACAAAAATATTTCTTTCCTTACCACTGACTCACTCCAAGTATTGTCACAAATTACCCTCTGCTTTTCATTTAGTATAATCACTAAAGTTAACTTGTATCCTGTGATAACAGAATTTATCTCCAGTTGAGGAAGCAAATAAAAAGTTGAGGCTTTTATTTGCCTGCGTGTTTTCAACCACATTTCTGAATAGGTACAGTGTGTTTCAAGTGCCTTGGGTTGAGATAATTAATGTTGGCATTGCAAAGACAAATTGGGTAGCTCTGTGCTGGGGGAAACAGGAGGCACATGGACACCATTGGAAAGCGGGATTACCTTGGAAGAAATAGGATCTTTGAATAGCAAACATCAAGAAATGGCTTCTGGGGTGAAGACTATGCCTATTTTTTTTCAGTGCTGGACATAACCGACTTTTTTCTCTGGTTTTGGAAAATTTTGAAGAAATCATGTGACCTGAATCCTTGTTGATGTTGTAGTTGATCTACTAACATGCTTTTGCGAAGAAGTGACATACTATGTCTGGAGTCTGGGACTCCAAGAGGTCACATACTCTCCCAAACATGAATCAATGGATTTGCTGGTCTGCAGCTGCTAAACAGCTCTTCTCGATGGTGCTGATTTATTGTGGCAGGACTAATTTACATTGTCATTGCATTATAAAGAGCAAGACTGAAATCTTTATTGCCCTCTCTTCAGGGCAGTTGTGGTAAAGTGAAGTTATCCTCTGAAACTCAGGGATGACACAACAGGTTCGGTTTCTCAGTTTTAATGAACCAGCTTCAGCTTTTGAGACTGAGCATGACTAAAACTGGTTTTGATTAGTACTTTTTTATGTGCTTGAATTCCCTGAACCCATCCTAAGTTGTGTTTAAGACTATAAAGGTGATCTTAATTTAAAGTAGGTATATCCTTTGTGTTAGGCTGTTATGTAGCCATATAGGCTAGGAAGATTTAATATGAATCTTAATTGTAGCCAGTTTTTACAAGTTGCTAAATGAATTCTTTTTCATTTAACTTATTAGATGGGTGGTTTTGCCTCTTTTCATCATATTGTTTCCTTGAACTTATTCATTATTTAAACAGATTAGACGGATGTTTTCAAACAATACATTGTGGATACCAAAACCATATTCTCTATAGATTCTTCAGTGATCACCTTAGCAGCCACTTATAGGAAAACATTAAATTATGTGAATAACATCTCTCACTTTGCTTTCTTCTCCCATATTCTCACAAGAGGGAGGTGTATATTTTGTAAAGCTACTTGTTTTGAAAGGGTTTATGTTTGATGAGGTTGTTTTTCCTTGAACATTACAGAACCACGATTTGGTTTGTTGTTGCTATGTATTTCTTCTGATAGAGACAATAAAAAAATCAGTGTGCACTTGAAGCAGTAAATGAAAGTTTTATACCTGGGAAGATCGTTTCATTTCCAGGTGAATTTCATAGAAATTTTTCTTTCAGGCTTTACTTCTTCCATAATAAGTGAATTTGCCAGACATCACTTTCATCTCAGAACCTTGGTGGGAATTGTTTGTTTTACTATGTCAAACTGCAAAGACAGAGACTGAATCTAAATTAGCCTGAAAGTTCATGGGAAATTTCAGAGACAGTTGAGGCTTAAAGACCACTGTCTGGTCCAGATATTGTGGCCCACAAAAATAGTGAATGAAGGTACTTAATTCAGTTTGATAAGTAGTGCATATGATGTTTGAGCGGACATTTGAACCTTCACTCTTTATTCACCCAGTTGTAATCCCGAGCCTGCTAACGTTGCATTGTTAAGTACTCGCTACCTCCATGAAAATCAGAGTCTGCAAAAACGGTCAGCATCTCTTCCCTGCATCTCATATGTTACTACACTTGATCTAGGACAAAAGGCCAATAAGTGATTAGTTAGTCACCCCCCATCAGGTACCAGAGCACTCAGGATGGCTAGCTGATTATCAACATGCAGTTTTTTTCCATGGCATATGGATTGATTTGAGCCAAAAGGAATAGGTAAGAGAGGAATGAGTGAGAAAAAACACACAGATCAGGTTTGGATACCTTGTCTAAAATATATTATATTGCGATTGGCTTGCTTTTCTCCAGACCCCAAATCATCTCTTTTTAAAAAAAGCTTTACAGGAATCATGCTGAGCAATATCAGTGGAGTCATTCTGCCACCGAGTTGGACAAAAGATGCAGAAGCTCCTGAGGGCTGTGAGAAGGCCTCAGTCTGCCAGCAGCTTGTGGCATGGCAAAGCCAACTTCCAGCTTATTTTACTCTCTAGTTGTGGATGATTCCTGCAATGTTTTCTTCTTCACCTATTATTTGCTGTAGTTTTTCTCAGAGCACATGTACACTGTCAGAACACCAAGCAACTGGAAACAAATCATGAGCCCATACCAAAACAGTCTGCGTCTCAACAAAACCTTTTGGTTGAGGTGTGGCATGATATTAACCACAGCAGTTCTACAGTTGGCTAACAATGAAAGCAAAGCTTACCTTCATGTGATCTTATACAAAGAGAGCAAACAGACAACAGGGCTTTGTATTTTTGGGTGAAAGATGTTAAAGAAAACTTTTGTAGCACAGTTTATGGCAACCAGCTTCACATATACGTGAGCAAAAGGAGAATGATTTATTTTGACCTATCTAGTAATGCTTCAAGCATCTTTACTGCAGACTATCCCCACTGAAGTGGGCTATGCTCTGTAGGAGAAGAAATGGTAGGGCTTGTGCCTTTCTACTTCTGCTGCAAGAAATGTACAGGCTTTGACTGTCATATGTGTTCATGCAGATAAAAAAAAACACTGCTAAATGTATACACAACCCCAAAACACTTCTCACCACAGGCCACAAACACCTCCTTTATCCCTAAATGAAAAAAAAGCTTTAATGCGTTCTCTATCCACTTCCCAGGCTAGCTTTTCCTCCTCTAACGTCTCATCCTTATTTTGTGCTCAGCTTCAGGTTTTCAATGGAGACTTCAGCATAAACTCCTAATGCTGTAGGGCCCACCACATACATTGCCTAGCTACTGTCCAACCCAGTTGTGCAGTAGTTGTAATTAATAAGGAAATTCCTATTTCTGGCTGTAAATGCAGGAGTAGGCTTGGTCTGTGATCCAGCTGGCATACAATCAAAGCTCTATGAAACATTGCTCTCTTTGAAGATGCTTGTGAAGTACCAAGCATGGGGGACAAGTTTCACCCTCTTGGCTTTCAGACCAGCACTATAGGTTATGCTGCAACAGTTCTGCTTTGCTTGGTTATTCATCTCTGTACAAAGGTAGCTTGTATCAACTGGTAGTGAGACAATCTGGAGCTTTTATAGGCCATTTGTGTGAGGTATATACTAATAATTCAAAGATTTTAGTAGTTTTAACCACTTTCATCTTTTTGATGTAACCTCATAATTTAAAAAAGGATTGGTATAGTTATTGAGAAATTCCAGTTTAATGACACTAGTTCAAAATTAACAGAACATCTATTTACCATGAAGACATAGGACTGATTTTTCTTTTTATTTTCTTTTTTCTGTATGGGGTTTTGTTTAAGAAATGCATACTTAATTTTTAGATTAAAACACTGGATTTTCAAATATAAAATTTGAATTTTAAAATAAACAGCAGGGTTTGGGTGAAATATCTACATGAAGAAGAAACAATGAAAAACATTGCTTATCTGAGAATCAGTGTTCTGTCAAAATTTCAATCCTTGTAGTTGAAGCTAAATTTTTCTTTACTGAAACAAATTAACTGCAGCTAGGGATGTTCCTAACATACTTTCTTACAGTAGCAGAGAAAGAGTTTAACATTCCTTCTGAGCTAGGAAGCTCTCATTTCAGATCCACCAAGAATCCCTCTTAGACAAAGGTTCTTTCTCTCTGTGAGAAGCCATCCACCACTGCTATGTACCAATATACCAAAATATACACTTGCAATAGATGGCAAGCACAGTGGCTGACTCTTACGTTTTTCTACTGTAGACTTTCAGCTTTCTTTAATCAGAAAATCTGAAAATCTGAAGGGTCTGAAAAATGCAAGGGAGCAGTTAATCAGGAAAGAAGCTCTGCCTCGCAGCTGTGACAGTCTGCCACAATGCATCTATCGTGTCCAAGCCCTCAGTCAAAATTTCTTTCCCTCCATCTGGTATAACTATTTAGTACTTTTGATATCACTGTTTCAAATGAATCAACTTAGGCTATTTAAATATTCAGGTGTTCCTTGCCTCTAATATACTTTGAAGGAAATGGTATATCTTGACCCTTCATCAACCTTCATCAACAATTATTTAGTGATTTATTTTTTTTATGGTGACTGGAACAATGACTACCTTGAACACTGTTTTAAGTCTTTAGTAACAGTTATAATATCCATGTCATTCTCAGCACCAAGAGAGTTTACTGGATACTTCACTTCCCTGTTGATGAGAATGAGAATAGCTTTGGAGTTTGCTTCCTCTAACAAAATCTAATCACCTTCACCAAAAGAATGGTGGCATTGCTCTGAGAACTTGCCTCTGTAAGGTTTTCTGATTTACAGTGGGTTTTCACATCTGCTAGTCCTCATGAGTCCAGTGATTACCTTCAGGCTGTTCAAAATATGCCACTGTAGTGTCAGTGAACATAAGAGTGTAAAAAGGAGCCGTTTGTCTGTAGAAAGAGGAAACATTTTGATTGAGCTCTGTCAGCATTTGCTTGTTTGTTCCACATTGTTGCTGAGGTAACCTCTGAAAATAACTGATATTAGTAATACTTTTAAGCAGTGTCCACTGTTGCAACATCATTTTAGTGTCTTTCCATTCAAGGTTTATTACTGTTTAATGCATTTGCTGCCAAAATGGTTCAGGAAGGAAAAGGGATAAAGAAGCTTTCTCAAGAGAGTTTTATTTCCATCTGAAAAACATCCATAGAAGAACATGCAAGTGAGCCCCAGCCATGTAGCAAATCTGTTGAAAAGCTCTGTTATGCTTCTTACAGAGGAATTTTATGGTCAGAGAATATCATCCATGAAAAACAAATTTGCTCCTGAAGCCCCGCCTTACTTTATGACACTGACCATTGCACTTATTTCATTGCTCCAGCTAGTTAGGTTATTTCTGTCCCTGCTCTTCTTCCCCAGGACTTCCTGTAGGCTACCACCTGCAGAGGGTGTTAGGGAGAGACCGCTCACTCGCTCATGCTGTGACTAACTACTTTGCAAAGGTGCAGAAAAAAAAAACCAAAATCATCCTTTGTACTGGTAGTCAATCACTGGCACCAAGATGAGAGGGAAAAACTTCCTTCTGAAATCTTCAGGCATGATGTCAGTGATAGAAAGTCTAGTCATGTTCCTCTAGAGGGATGAAGTTGTAATGCCCTACTTTGAGGAAGGAGGATTTAAACAAAAGGAAAACTGACAAATACAAACAGGGCATGAAGATGGGTTAAAAGAAAATAGAGAACACACAGTATTTTTACCCTTTAATGTAACATTCACATTAAAATTTTCTCCTTTTTCCTCCAAAGCACAATGTGCTTTTGCAGATTGCTTTAGAAGCAGTAAAGATACATTCTTACAGAAGCAGTTACAGTAAGCAAAGAAAACAAGAAGAACCAGAGTCCTCTGAGAAATGAAACTGCCCAGTATAAAGTCCAGCAGGAACTGGATCTCATGCAGGATAGAAAGAAGAGAGTGGAGGTATAAATCTGACTTTTTTTACTGAATACCTATTTTATCCAGCAGCCACTTTAAAATAAAGAAAGCAATAGCAGGGAACAAAAATTCACTATGTGGCACGAAGGCATGAGTGCTCTTTTCTATAGATCTCAGTGAAAGTGGAAGCTAAATATACACAGTGCTGTGGTAACGAGGCAGCCCTGCACCTCTCCAACACTAAATGTTTTACAGCAAGAATGACACTGAACAGTAAAAACCCAAAGCTGCACTCTGCAATATATCTGAAAGGAAGAGGAAACAGAAGAGGAGGGGAAGGTAATTTAGAATAATTAAGGGACCAGGACAAAGTTCTGCCTTCTGATTTTGATTTTCAGTCAGTAGTAGACTTAAAATGCAGACTCCTATTGTATTGTTCAGTCTTCATTCTGGCCTTTTGATTCAGATTTTGTTGAGACAGAATTTGGCCCACCCATGCAAAGAATACAAGTTGAAAATGAGGTTCCCATGTTTGCAAATTGATTTGAAAATCCTTCCTGCTGCCAGAATGAAGCTATTCTCAACGCTGCATGGAAGTCATCCTGCAGCCCTGACCTGGGCAAAACTTCTGTTCATTTCAGTGGTGTCTTCCTGGCTGTGGATTATAGTTCTTAAGAATTTTTTAAATGTGTATACTTTTCCTTAGCAGGATGTGAAGCACAGCTGGATAAAAAAATAATAAATAAACAGTTTTGAACGTATAATTTGTTTTCATGCTTCAAAGGGCAGCTTCAGCTAGAGTATTATTGTGCCTGTATATGCAAGCGTAATCAACAGTTCTCCTGGTGATATTGCTTTTTAAAATGTCTTTTAAAATGGTTGATGAAATCATCTTAATTAGATGATTTGCTTTAGCATCTGCTGCTGTTGTCATTTAATTTTCAGTGTTTTCATTTGGTGAAAAGATTTTTCTTTTCCATCTTGCAAAACAACATAATATCTGTGTGCACATATGTAACTGTAGAGTGTATACATGTATTTTTAGTACACTCTGTTCTTTCATCTGTGCTTGGGTAACCTGGTAAGCTTCATTTCCTTGTGTCTGCTTGATCATGATGCACAGCATGGGGCAACTTCTGTAATGTGATAAAAGAGCTGTGAAATCTCACATTTGCTTGTAGAAATAGGAAAAAAAAATCTGTCTCAACACCAGAAAAGAGGTTTTTTCGTAGGCTACAAAAATTCTTTAAAATAAACACTAAGTGGCAAATGGGACATTAGACTTACAGTCTATTGTAAGTGTAAGGAGAATTATTGTAAGCTTTCAGTAGATCAATATTTAAAACTTTTTAAACTGCTTCCTGTTATTCTCCTGGCTTATTTTACTTGTAGACTCACTCAGCTGCTGAGATGTCTCCTTTGTGTAAGACTCTAGATTTTCATGAAGAGCTTCTCGCAGTCCAGCAGCAGTATTTATTGGAAACAAATCTGGTAGATGAGCACCAGAAGAACAAATAGGCTCAAAGGCAAGAGGCTAAGACTATTCTGTAAGGTCAGGGAGAGCTAACCACTTTCTTCTGAAGGCAAACAGCAAATGTATGGGCAAATCTATTATACATACTCTAATGAGGATCTGGATTTCACTTTCTTTATAATAAGAAGAATTTGTTTCACTCCTAACCACAATCTTCTAAGTCAATAGATAAATCAACACCTTCTGCATCCTGACTTGCAGAGAGTGTACAGAAGCAAGGAAAGAAAACCCCACATGCTAGCACACAAATTATTCCAATTCATTTATAGAATCATAGAATCATAAAATGGTTCAAGTTAGAAACGACCTTAAGATCATCTAGTTCCAACCTCCCTGCCATCTCACACCAGACAGGGTTGCTCAAGGCTCTGTTCAGCCCGGCCTTGAACACTTCCAAAGATGGAACATTCACAGCTTCCTTGGGCAACCTGTTCCAGTGCCTCACCAGTCTCACAGCAAAGAATTTCTTCCTTATATCAAACCTAAATCTGCCCTGTTTAAACCCATTACCCCTCATCCTATCACTACAGTCCGTGATGAAAAGTCCCTCTCCAGCATCCTTGTAGGCCCCCTTCAGACACTAGAATACTGCTATGAAGTCTCCACACAGCCTTCTCTTCTCCAGGCTAAACAGCCCCAACTTTCTCAGCCTGTCTTCATATGAGAGGTGCTCCAGACCTCTTATCATCCTCGTGGCCCTCCTCTGGACTTGCTCCAGCAGCTCCATGTCCTTCTTGTCTTGGGGACACCAGAACTGTACACAATACTCCAAGTGAGGTCTCACGAGAGCAGAGTAGAGGGGCAGGATCACCTCCTTTGACCTGTTGGTCACGCTTCTTTTGATGCAGCCCAGGATACGGTTGGCTTTCCGGGCTGTGAGCGCACACTGCTGGCTCATGTACAGTTTCTCATTGACCAACACCCTCAAGTTCTTCTTCTCCATCCAACCTGTAGCTGTGCACGGGTTTGCAGTGGGCAGAGCTGCTATTCAGAAGGACTCAGAGGCTAAAGGGGCTACAGAAATCTTGTGAAGCTCATGGACAATGAGAAGGACTTGCAGTGACTTGGGCTGGAGACTACCTGGCTAGAGTGGACTTCTACGGAAAAGGCCCTCTGAACCACAACTTTTATTTGTAGTATATGCTCTAGGCAGTGAAGGATGAAATCCAGCCCTTATGAAAAATGCCTAGTCAGGAACATATTGCAATCATTTCACCTAATGCTGACCATCACACGCTGTATAAAAAGAAGAGAGATATATGGTCCTACTTCTACTATTTCAGTAAAAGGAGAATTAAATTTTTCCTTTGGGGAATGCAAAGCTTTACTCTGTTTTCATGGAAAACTCAGATTTTCTGAAAGGAACATATTATATTACAGGCTTGCCATCGCACTGTTTGTACCAGCAAATCCAGAAAACAGCTCAACTATGAACATCACCCCTTTCCCCTTCAGTTTAACTTCAAGGCAGTTCAGTATCTGTTTTCATCTTATCTACATATAATAGCCTCTTATAACAATGTTTAGTCACTACATGCTAAACAAAACAAGTTTACAAACCAAAAACATTGCTTTTATTATCTTCCCCACAGGCATGCAGTGCTAGATGGGGTTTTGGGTGGAGTTCAGTTTGGTTTGTTATTGTCAATGGATCACACAGCTTTTAGATGAGTATGGCACAGAGTATATGTCACTAATTTCCACAGAAGACTAGAGCTCCAGGAGGCTGATGTAGACATTGCCATCTTGTCATTAAATAGGCTTGCTCTATCACTGACTTTCCTAAAAGAAGTGTGGTGATCAGCATAGGCTGTGAAAGTCTTTTCAAGACTTTGAATGCTTTCGTGTTAGTAAGTATGCACTCAATAAGTTTGTTCCTGC
>NW_009930578.1:106835-140726 GCF_000696875.1 Nestor notabilis
AATGCTGCTAACTGCTGAACTAAATACAGCAGATCTGTCTGTGGAAGCAGCAGTGCCCAGAAACTGCACAAATACACTGAAAGAATCTGTGGGGGTTTTCATCATTTGTTCCTACTTTTAAAAGTTCAGTTTCTCCAGGACTTGTGACACAACACCCTCTCTTACTGTCTTGCAGAATAATGAGGCCCTATATCCACTCACATAACCGCCCCAGATTTCAATCTTCCTTTCTGACTAGAGATCACCATGGTGATTGCCGTTGCTACCTGGCACCTGTGAAAATTTTAACCTAAAACTCCAACTGAGAGTTGGTAAAGAAGGAACATCAGAAAACAGAACATGCCACATTTAGCTGTACATAAGCCCCACCTCAATGGAAAAAAAAGCAGAGGCAGGTGTCTATACAGTGGAAAGAAGATACGCTGAGAGAGATGGAAGAGGAGGATTGCAGCACATAAAGCAACTTCGTGCAACACACAACGCTCTGCAGTGGTTTAGGGTGTTTTTTTCAAGGGGGGAGGAGGAGGAATGTTAGAAAACAGAATCAGTGCAGAAACATGGTTCTTTTTCTTGAAACATTAAAAATATTACATTATTTTTATATCTACATATATCTATTTTTCTATCTATATATCTACAAGATTTCACAGATGAGAAACAGAGTTGAGGTTTAAAGCAAAGAGTGCTTTCTTCCATCTTGGTTTGCTGAACTGACCCTAAATGTGACTCTAAGACTGATCTAAGGATTTGAAGATTTCAAGTGGTGATTGACAGCTCTCCAAGCTTCAAACTATGGTGGATCTCTAGTAGAAGAAAAGGTAATTGTCACTTAAGTGGAGAAGAGATCTTGTGAGAAAAGTAAAATGATTATAGATTTTCAGCAGGCTGTGAGATAGTAACAGCAAATTAACCAGAATTTCTAAGGGAATTCTTCATTTTAGATTAACATTCTTTATGGGGCAGTTACCCTTATGCTTTGCTATCAATACACAGTGTTTGGATAATACTTCTGCACAAGGTAAAATTACTTCTGTAATGAACAATTCCATTCCTTTATAAATGTGTGACCAAGTTCTATAATTCTCATCACTCAGTTTGTGTACAGACTGTGCACAAGTATAGTATAATGTATTTCCACAGTCCTTTGCAAGTGAGTGTCATCTCACTGGCAGTGGTTTCTTAGCGCTCATTCATAAAGAGACTTTCTTGGTCCCTGGAGCTGTCACAGAGTTGTGCCGCATTACACACATCTTGAACTACCAGGGAGCCACAGGCACAGTAACTTGTGACAAAATCACAATGCTATGCTAATAAAATAAACTGACCACAATACATGAATCTTAAAGCATTTTGTATGCTGGCATTATTATCAGTTATTTCAGACATTTTTCTATCTAGGCTTCTATACTAGCTCAGAGACAGCTAGAGTGAACTCTAAAGAGAAATAAAATATCTAGCACACAAAGCCAGTAACAGTCTCTCAAGCAACAAAATGCTTGCATTATGCATTATAGTGTTTTTTTTAGACAACAATTTGACACCTAAGTGTTAAGAACAGTAGTTTGTCATGGTGAGTTTAAGCTGGCATGCTAATCCTTAGCTTTGTTCATTTGCTTTTTCCAGTCTTTGCCATATAATCTCTCCCTAAATAATCTGAAATTCTCTCTGTTCCATCTATTTGTGCTGAAGATTTAAGATGCGGTTTAAGTTTTAAGCTTGTTTCTAACACAAAGGGGAAGAAAGGTCAGCACAAAAGTCAGACGGATGGCTGACGTGGCCTGGCCATTTGAGTAGGCATAGGGAGAAGAAAACTGTCACAGTCACAATTTAAAGAGAAGAAGTAGTAGGAGGTGAAACTCAAATATGACTTCGGACAGTAAGTGAATGGTTGTCTGGGGTGTAATGCCTTCTCATTTGTTAGTGACAGCAACGGATTGAGGAGTCTTCCTGAGACGTCTGAGGAAAGCAACAAGCACTTATCTGAACAGACAATATGCCTCTGCTTTTCTGAAGCATCATCCCCCCGTGCTCCGTAGGAGAAAAGTAATGAGTGTATAATGCACTTCTGCAAGTATCACAAAGTAAGGAGACCTTAAGCTGAGGCTAACGCAATCTTCAGATGTACATAGAGTCTGGACTAGACCAAAAACTTATCATCTGTAAGACTTCTGAAGATTAAATCTGCTGATCATAACGCAAAAGAGAACACAAGGAAAGTATCAGTATTACTTGTTCCAGAATCTCTAGTGGTTAAGAATAATGAGAAAATGGTTTGGGGGAATGCGATAGAGAAATATTTGCCAATGAAACAAGAATGAAACCCCTTGTTTTCCTGAATACTTCAATGTTTATTGCTTGCACTCCTGGTTTTGACAGCTTGCTACAGGCAAGTAGCAGTCCTGGTTTCATCTGTGTGATCTAAAACCTGTATTCAACTATAACCACAGACTTGTCAGCACTGCATACCTTCTACCCCCCGGCTCCATGCAGCATTTTTCATTTTGCAGACAAACTATAGCTGTTCCTTTCCAAAGCCTTTTAGAAAAGACAAGAGAAGTTCAGTAGTTAGGTGGAGATCTTAACTTCCCCAAGGGCATAGAAAGGTCAGGTAGTGTTTCTGCTACTTCAGAAGTGAGACAATCATCTGCCTATTGCCTAACCATACTTCCTGTAAGGTGGCTGATAAGACCCTGCTGTAAAGGCTTTCATGTCTAAACCAGGTTACTAATCTTGAAAGTCATCAGAAGCCCAACCCATGAAACTCAAATGGTGAGGACAGGCCAATCACATGTCCAATTACATAACTGGTAAACTGGTATGGGAGAACCATGTGCAGGATTATCCCTACATGCATTTGGCACTATCAGGAAAAAAGAGATTTATGGTGGTAGGTTAGTATGGGAAATGTGCCTACTCATAGGGGAATGTGATCCTGATTTGCTATACCTGATGGATAGTGGGTAAGAAGCATCACCTGCATGCACTGATGTACTTGTCCTGGGTTCAGCTACAGCAGTCATTTTTTCTCCTTCTTAGTAGCTGGTGCAGTGCTGTGTTTTTGACTTTCAGTCTGGGAACAACGCTGATAACACCGATGTTTTTAGTTGTTGCTAAGTAATGTTTACTCTGACCAAAGAGTTTCTCAGTCTCATGCTCTGCCAGGGAGGAGGGGAAACCAGGAGGAAGCAGAGACAGGACACCTGGCCCAAACTGGCCAAAGGGGTATTCCATACCACCGCGCGTCATGCCCAGTATATAAACTGGGGGGAGTTACCCGGAAGGCCCAGATCGCTGCTCTGGTCAGGCTGGGTATCGGTCGGCGGGTTGTGAGCGGTTGTGTCCTCTCCCCTTGTTATTCCTCTTATCATTATTATTGGTAGCAGTAGTGGTTTGTATTATACCTTAGTTACTGGAGTGCTGTTATCTCAACCCGTGGGAATTACATTCCTCTGATTCTCCTCCCTATCCCTCTTGGAGCGGGGGGAGGAAGGAAGAGGGGAGGAGTGAGTAAGCTGCAGCGTGGTTCCAAGTTGCCGGCTGGGCTTGAACCGCGACAGTACTGCAAACACCATGTCTCTGGTGCTGCTGCTGTTGAGGAGCCATGCACGATCACATGTTCAGCTTATGAACCTTGGAAAGGCCTGTGGAAGGGTTCTTACCAGCTACTAAGATTAATTAATTCTTCAAATTACCTAATGTTTTAAGTACTTCAGGATTGCTAAGTAAAAGTTCTACATTAATGCAGGTTTGAATCACTAATTACAAAAAGAAAGGAGAAAAAGTACCCAACAATGCAACATACAATAATACATCAACAAATGTAATCTAATATCTGAGGACTCTTGTTTTAGAGGGAATTGCAAATGAAATGACCATCCATTACTGCTGTGTATTTTTGGATAAATGCTTTACCTCTGTGGTACAAATGTTACATATGATATCTTAAAAATATAAAACATTCAAGAGCTTCCTTAGGAGACAATTTTTTGTCCTGAAAGTGCTTTTCCAGTATCAGTAGCGCAGTTCTAGTACACAGGGCACAGATTCAGCCAGTCAAAACTAGCTGGCACAGACATTGTAATTTCTATTATTTTTTTTCTCTTTTTTTTTTACATCTGAATGTTATTTATATATCTTCAAGCCCTGACTATACAATTTAATGTCAAAAGATGAATCAACTGAGAAAAAAAAAGGGGCAAAAAAAATTTTCAAATAATTATTTTCTCTTAAAAAGAAAAAAACCCAACCCTACATCTGTAAACTGAGTGCAAGGAATTCCTGTATAACCGCATGGAAGTTGTGCTAAAAAGAGCTACACACATCACTGCAGTGCTGCCAGGAGTCCCCTGACAATTTTACATGGAATTTAGCAACTTGCTTCAGCAAGAAGTTTACCTAGTGAGAGAAACACGTACCATGGCAAGTGCACGTGCACATGCAACAGCCTTAGTTATTTTCATGAAACATTTGGCTGATTACCCTGACTAGTTCATACTCCACCAAATATGTGGTTAGAATATTTGGTTAGAGTCCTTTACTGTGGGTTTTGCAGGTTCATATTTGCTGTTAGTATGAATAGAGGGCAAAATGAAAGCTTTCTTGGGACTGAAAATGCTGCTGTTTTGAAGGGAAATATGTTGCTGCTTCTTTCTAACTCATCTCACATATTTAACACTTTAATTATATATACAATACAGATGGGTGAAGGTCCATGTAACTGAGAAGATAGTGGTATTATGGCTGCTAACAGGTAGAAAGAAAAGCTTAGTGCTGCAAAAGCTTTTCCTGCTAATGACCACTTTCTACAGTATTAAGTATAGGATAAGAAATCAAGTGTGTAATAAGATGGTATCTCAGATCTGATTGAGAGGTACTGCTCCGCTCAGAACCATTGTCCCCAGGAGAATATGAGACAATGTATGTGAAAAGTTCATGCAGATAATTTAGAGATGTAGATAAGGGTGATAGGACAAATATTTTATAACTAAATGTTTTCTAGACGATAGGGAAAATAAAACTATTATTTCACTTGCTAAAGGAAAAGATGAAAGAAGGAGCTTGGATAAGGCAAGCGAAGGAGAAAATTGGAAAAATTAGACAGAAAGAGAAAAACTTCGATGAACCAGTGATAAGGTAAAATTAAGTAAAGCTTCTGCAGGGAGAAAGCAGAGTAAATAAGTAAGGGAGAGAGGGGCAAGTCAAGAGAGAAGGCATGTCTTCTCAAAGATTTAGCCAGGACTTATGGAAAAAGTAGGGAAAATTACAAAATGAGACAGAATACAGAACCTACTAAAGTCACAGTAAGTGAAAGGCTATCCTCTTACCATATCCTAACTGTCCCTAGGATAGAGAAGGAGCTTTCAGGCTGCAAATCATGAGTTTGTCGCAAATATTTCAGCACATCTGCATCATGCATCTTTGGGAGCAAAAGTAAACAATGAAACCTTTAAATAAACACCATGTAAACCACTCTGTTTTCCATGTATTTGAAGGCAGTTTTCAGTTCCTCTTGCAGAAGTCTCTGAACATAGATTGTCTATAGTCATCCTTTTTGAAAACACCACATTCAGGCTCTCTCTTTTAACGCAACATTAACTCCTAAAATTCTGTTCTTTCTTTCTTTGAAAAACTAGCCAAAGGACCATATGCCCATGGGAACACTGACTACTGTGCTAATTCTAAACTGAAAACCAAACTAACATGTAGTTCCATGTTATTGGTCATTTTCTGACCAAGCGGTTAATGAGGTTCCTGTCGCTAACACAACTGTATGTCCACTGCACCAGCTCTGCTTATTCACCTGTTTGTGAACTCTCCTCTGAAGCAGAACTGTCAAATTATCAGGTTATAACAAAACACTTCCTCAATCAGCATTTGAAAAGCAAACTTTTTGTAAGCTTAGTTCAGTAAGTGGCTGCATGAACTCTGCTTGGGAAATGGGAACTTGCCCTGCTGAAGAATTTGCAATGGGACAATGCAGCCTGAGATTCTTGAAAGGGCTGTGACTCTGCCTTTCAGTTCTTGTGGTTTGTGTATGCAACGATGGCTCTAGGTTCAGGTCTCTGATCCCCCCCAGACTTTGTAGATTTCTTGCAAAATGTTTATTTGCTTAGCTGGATTTCTTGCTAAGTCAGTGTTTGGTAATTATGGGATCTAAGGTACTGCATGACGTAAATCATCCACAGTTTTGAAAGATCATAGTGTATGTTTATTTCTGTGGTGGTGATCTGCAGACCCAGCAGCATCACAATACAAAACCAAGCTAAGCTTGTGACAGTAAAGACAACTATCATTTGGTACAACAGGAGAGAGCTGATGTTTTCTCTAGTATAAGAGAAAATACTGTAGGGGAGGGGAGCCTGATTTCCAGGATCTTTGTCTCCAGGCACTTCACTTAAGCAAATCTGTACTCCTCTCAAAAAAACAAACAAACAAAAAAAAAAAAGACCCCAAAATGAAAAAAAAAACCAAAAACAAAAAATCCCATTACATTTGCTTGCAACTTTTTTTCCTTCTTTCTTGACAGAGTCTCAGCATGAAGGATGACAAATCATCTCAAATAGTACTTAATCTTTAGAAATTATTTACAAGAAGTCAATGCCCCCAAGAATAACAGAAAGCATTTAATGTGGCAGACCATGATGTAGGGGAAGCAATAAAAGGGAAACGCAGCTTGAACTGTAAAATTGCTGGGTAACTTACATCTCCCTGCTGAAGGCAGCGGAGTCACAGTCACCAAACGGCTAATCTGTTCTACTGTTTTTTAATCAGATGTTGGCATTATCTGCCACTAATTGCTTTTTCATTTCCACTTGTAATTATTCCATTGCATGTTTGTGGTGAGAAGCTGAAAATGAAGCAGATCACCAAGAAAGAATTAATTGTTAATGAATAATCATCAGTAGGAAGCCAATTTCATTATCTTCAAAGAGGTAGCCAGAGATTAACTACTAACTGGGGTTCTCCTAGTTTCAGTGCATGACTGTAAAGTAATCACAAATAATCACACCCTCCAACTTCATCAATTATTTTCTATTATGTGAATTGATACCCATTTTTGGTTTTGTTGTTTAATGTTAATGGTAGTATTCAAGCTGGGGAGTGCTAATTGGAAGGTGTTGGATTCAGTGGGCTTCGGCCCTAATTATTAGAGCATCTTTTTCATTAGCATATGATTCTAGGAGGGATACATGGTGCTAGATACTAAATTCACCGTGTTATAAGTGCATTCTTTATCAATAAATTTTAGACAGTCACTTAAAATAGAATGATACATGCAAAGCTACTTTCTCAGCAATGCACACCAGTAGGTCTGGTTTTAAAACATTCCCTCATTAACTGTTCATTGAGAAATTCTCCTTAAATCAACATGTTGAAAACAAAGGATGCATGGGATTTAAGCAACGGGTATAATAGTGTCAAGGTCTGAAAGAAAGCAAATAAAAAACCTGTTATATACCAAGCAGAAGTTTAAAAAATAACCCATCTGCCTCATCATTATTGCATAGATTGATGGTCCAGTGAGAATTGTTGACTCAGGTTTTCCTTCTGCCTTGCTACTGATTCTTTGTTCAGTCCTCTGTGATACCAAAAGCAACCATAAAGAATAGTTCTCCTAATGTTGTTAGATTAATTCTATGTTACAATTTTCTATTTTTTATTGAACTTGTATAAAAGAAATAATGCCAACTGTAGGATAGATTCAATCTCTGTGTACTACTGCACTCACTGAAGCCCCTAGTCTTCTCCATTTATGGATATCTGATAACAGTGGAAATACTGCCTGTATTTTTTCCAACTTTGTACCTTTGCATGTGAAACTGCCTGAACTTTAACCAAGGGAGCAGTCATCACCAGTTAGTTCTCTTCTATTTAAACTGATTTAAGACAAGACAGCTTTTAGACATAATTTTTCGCTGGAGCAGGAACATAAGGCATCCCCACCACCTGTGTCTGGAGGAGCCAATACATTAAAAATAGTTTTGTTCATGACCCTGCCCATCAGCCTCATTAATCCTTTAACTGGAAGAATAATAATGTCCTGGAAACCTAAAAAAATACCATTAAGGAAGATGAGCTTTTTATGAATCCCAAGTCTTCTGCAAAATGAAAGAATGGAACTTTACAGCAATCCTTTGCACTTGTAGCAGGCTGCATGTCAGAGACAGCATCAGGCATGGTCAGTTGTAAACAGTTTCTGAAAAAAATAATTGACATAGAAGTTTGACTTTTGCTGAGAAGCAAAATTTAGTCTATGTGGCGTTTACCCATGCAACATGACCAGCAATTTCTGAAACTATAAAGTTCCATTCAGCTACATGCAACTTCTTAAAAAAAAAGAGGTAATAGTCACATCAAACCCCATAAAACATTGCAGAGCAATTGAAGTGACCTGTTGCCAATCACAAACTAACCCATGCCACCTCTATAAAGTAGCAATACGTTCCTTTCTCTTTGAAGATTGTATTCAATGTGTTGTGACAAAACAAAGTAATTTTCAGCCAAAACAGTCAAAAGCAGCAATTTTCTCGTTAAGGCAGATATTTTTCTCATCTATCATGACAAAGCGTGATGTGCTGATGTCACTGCTGCCATCTTCAAATAGTGCATGTCTGCATTCAGAGCAGGGTGGCTTCTGTTATGTTTCTTTTCTTGGCACAGAATCTGACGATCTATTAAATAAATATTAATCCCTTGCTGCCTTCAAAGCTGTGTCTGCCATATTAGGATTTTAAATATCTTCATTAATTGCTTAACTACCTTTTCCTAAATTCCCCATGGGGCCCTTTGATACTAGTCACTCTAATGTGTTACCATGTGATTCATGGCTTCACTCTACTGTAACACGGAACGTATTTTTAGCCAATTTGTTATACAGATGTCTTTGACAAAATGAAAATTCAGCATTTTCAGACTCCAAAAGTAAGACCCAGAAAAAGCCATTGTAGAACTACATTTTTAAAAAGCTAGAAAGCAGTTCTGTCTCAGTTCATGATTTTGGAAAATGTTTGTGATCAAAACCATTCCATGGGTAAATACCTTCAGTTTCTAAACCATACAGAACACATTAGTATGAAACTGGCAAAAGAAGCAATAGGGAAGGTTGATTATTGAAATATCCATGATACAATTATTTTATGAGGTGATTATTCATATGAAAATGTTCTTGCTTAAAGTGAAGCTACGACAGGATAAAAAATGTTTGTAAAGAAATACTGGATCAAGCCAATTGCTTACACTTGATACCTGGATCATTTAAAGCTGAGATTTTAAATATAGACCAAGATTTTAGTTCCCATGCTACAAAAACTAGTAGACAACTGCCTTGTATTCATTTTCCAATTGCTGCATGTTACAAGTTGAAAGGACTGATCAAAAGACAGTAACCATACACAACTTTTATATATGTTCAGGACATGATGATGTTCTGTATATGGGAAAGCTCTCAAATTCAATCTAGCCACATGCCAGGAGAACAGGGGTGAAATGTAAAAAAGTAAAATGGCACCCAGGAAAAACAGCTGTGCTTTGTGATTATCCTGGAAAGATCACTCCTGAAATGTTATCAGGAGAAACTGAATTTCAGGAAAATAGTTTTTGTCTGTAAACACAGTCACAAGTACCAAAACTATTATGCACTTGTATTTACGCATTCGTATTTTTGATGTAAAGGTCTGATACACTGTCCATTCATGTATCCTCTGAAACTAAATTTTCCCACCTCCTTCAACCTCTGTAAGTCATACACCATTTCCCATAGGATACTTCATGTTGAAATGACCACAATATTTTATAACCAGAGGTTGCCTTGCTTAGTTTGTCATTGTCTGTTTAATCATCTTGTTTAGGGGGAACAAAAGATCTTACAAAGCATCTCCTGGTTCCCCTAATTAGAGATTTGGGTTCAGTGATGAGAACACTGATCTAATTAAGAATGCATATTCTTTTGTAATTGGCCAGGACAAACTGATCTTCAAGAACATTTTAGACTTTTTTTGCTGTCTTGTTCTGTGTCATTTTGTTATACTATAGACACTGAAGAGAGTGTAAGAAATTACACTTGATTTTTCTGTAAACAGCAAAATTTGGGTGAGTGTTCATCTGTTGTTGGGCCTTCTCCTGTGAACTTCCTAGCTTTCGTTTCTGGCCTTTCTTACATTAAAGGAAGCATTTTAATTTGTATTGCTAATAGCGAGCTGTCACACTTAGCCTGACGTATCATAGACACAGATAAGACCGCAGGCTTGGTTTCCCTTGTGTTTAGCCTACATTTAAGCTTATGTGAGAGCACTTTAACTATAGCTCACTTTGAAATGAAGGTGATGTCTTTATACTAAGAACAATATTTTGAGAAAGCGACATATTGATGGCACAGTGGGAGATCGTAGGAATGTCATCTTTTTGTTAAAAAGGTTCATAGCCAAAGGGTCTTCAAGACTGGCTGTTTTTATTGTTTCCAGCAAGGAAATGCTGATCACAATATAAAGAATTCAGAGGCAGATCCATTGTCCAATGCTAGCTAGATTTTTTTGTTATAAGAACACAAAACAAAGGATAAGTCTTCCTTACAACACTAAACCAAGGAGAGTAAGACTGCCATTGCAGTAATTCAGGTTTCCAAGAGCAGAGAAAGATGGTTCCTCCATTGCTCACTATAAACAGGAATTTATGACACTTTCAGTATTTCATCTTATTTTCTATTTAGCTATAATATAAACATGCAAACTATTAAATCCATATGCAATTAGAGACTTCTTGGATCTATCATATAAATCATGAAAGGTCATGTTCTAAAAGCTCAGTTACCTTCAGCTTTGAGGAGAATATTAAGCACTGAAAGTCAAGCAAAACAATTCATGATTTATGTGACACATTATGAAAACCAGTACCAACCAGCACGCCACTTCTGATTAAATATCAAGACTCTATAATCTCCACTTTCCTTAGCTGGGTTCTTCACACCACAATCAAAAGGTCACCAGAACCAACACCAAGAATTTATAGGTTTATTCAGGCACACCCCAGCTCATAGATTGACACGATGGAGTGTGACAGCTTTTGCAGGGGCATTGCAGTCCATCGTGTCCTGTGTGCCTGTTGTTCATGTACACAAGTCTGTGCACTAAGCTCCTTATGAAATATTTATTCCCAGAAAGGTAATGTGCATTATCAGTAACAACTTCTCCAAACAAAAATAAGTTAGTCCTTTGTCATTTCCCCCCAAAACACTAAGTGTCCATCCCAGATTAATGTCTTCAGATCTTCAGCTACAAATAAAAAAATAAAAAAAAAAGATAGCAGGAAAAAATATTTAGAATTTATAACTGCCTGAATAAACTGGGTGAAAAGGTTATGCCTTTCGAACACTTTAAAAGGGCCAAACAACCAGCTGCAAAGTGGAATTTAAAGCTAGAAACAGTGACACACTATACCCTACAGCAGCATCAAGTACTTTTATGATACTGTCACCTAAACACAGCATAATTTCATTTGGCAACAAAGTCCTTGTATCAGCCACTCCTGAAACACACTCAATTCAATAATGTAAAATACACAGTCATATTTTTGCATTTATAGGCTTTCTTTTTTATTCCAAAACAGAATTTCAACATGACATACATAATTCTGTCTGGTTTTAGGGGGTTTTCATTAAACTATAAGTGAATTGCCCTTCTGGCTGAAAATCTGTTGTCTTTTGCATTCCCATCCCTCCTATGTGCTACATTCCCCCTTAAATTCCACATGGATTCTATAGATTTTATTTAAGCAGAGCCAAGTTGCATGAACAGATCTGCCCTAGAGAAGTTTGCCTCTTTTAGCATGCAACCCACCGCTAATGCTCCTTTTTCATTTAGGTTTTCAATTTGGATGAATTCCAAATTACCATTTATTCCAATAGAAACGCAACTAATTACACAAAGCATCTTAATAAAGAATGGAAACAAGATTAAAAGCCCTCCTCCTTCTGCTGTTTCAATGTGTGGAATTTATAACATGCAGAAAGGTGCTTTAATTTCAGTTGTAGTTAGGCCTCTTAAACAATGTTTTATCCAGTGCTTTAGTACTAACCAAGTAGAATGGTATTCAAGTTGAAGACGAAATATAGTCACCCTATATGCATTTATTACACAGGTTTTGCTTTACTCACTATGCTTTCTATGATTCTATGTTTTGCAAAAACAAAAAAAGCCCGACAAGCTCTTCACATAGAACCATAGAACCGTAGAATCAACTAGGTTGGAAAAGACCTTTAAGATCATCAAGCTGTGTTCAGAGCACCTATTGTGTCATGGATAATTTCCTGAGCTAAGAAAGACGTTTCTGTATTCAAGAGCTTTGCACACTATGGAGAGATAAACAAGTATGCAACTGGGAGAAAGAATTACAACAGATGTTTTATAGATCAGCTGGATACACTGCAAACAAAACATAAATTTGTACAGCCTCTAAAAACACTGTTCAGGTGGATAAGATAGGTTTCAAACAACCTCTTAACAGTTATATAGGTTTAACAATCCTAAGCAGAAAGAAGAATGAGGATGGAAATGGTAAAATTAGACAAGAATGATGAGAGATGGAGAAGAGCAGGGAAAGAAGATATATTTAAATTAGATAAGTATTATGTGAGTGATAATGAAAGTAGCACTAACACCACTAGAGATGTGAAGATGGTGACTTAAGTCCCAGAAACGAATAACACACTTTGCAAGTGGGCAAGCCTGATGACAAGTTTTTAGGCTTAAAATTACCCAACAGAACGAATACATGTACTAGAAAGGTCAAAATTTTTCCCATGTAATCATCACCAACAGTCAAGCCTGTATAATTACAGATCTGTGCTGGCAAGAACAGATTGTGAGAGTACAAAGGAAAGGGATATTTCCTTCTGCTACCTCCTCTGCTCACAAAGAAACTCTGGCAACATCCAGTTGAAACAGCCACTGTACAGCACAGCAGATCACTTAACATAATGCTGAACAGTCAAGACTCAGTCCCTGCATAAGAAATCTTATACCCATGGTGTCATCTGTTGAACAAAATACAGTATTGGTGGTCAAGCAAACAGAAGAAAATCTAGTACAGAACTAAATGAGAGAGCTGGAACTCAATGGAAATGTGGGAGAAAGTTAAAGCTGGAAGTTAAACTAAAATAAGGATATACTTTGCTCTGACCCTTCATGTTTGTAAGAATGTTCTCTTGACTTGGAGGCTACTTGTGAATGGGTGTTACAGAAATTTACAGAATAGCACAGGAAAATTGTCTGACCACCCAGCGTGGCCACTGCCACTGCTAGACCTCCTCCTCCTGGATTCAGTGTCTGTATGTCCTCTCCCAAAAGCACTGCACACTGTTTACTTCTTCCCTTGTCAGTTATTCAGATCATGGCTATATGCAGCCTGGAGAAAAACAGCATCTGCTGGTGCTACAGCAAGTTAGCATGTAGGAATGATTAAGAGGTCAAAAATGGGATGTTGCTAGGATTCTTTGCTTCATCTTGTGTTTAGTTTTCAGAGGGATCAAAATGGGAAACTAATGACTGTACAGAAGAGATTTCCAGATCTCACTGATGGAGATAGTGAGATTGAACAGGACCTTATAGACACATGCATACACTCCTGTAAGATTCATTACGCTTTCTGGTATACATTCAATTTATAGCTACAAGCATCTGAAATACCTAAGAGGTCAGTAGTACATAAAAGAAAACAAAAATAGCCTTCCAAATTAATTTAGTCAATCTATTGTTTTTAAACCTTTGAAAGTTTCAGTTACATTGCCAACACATGGGGAAACGTGTATTGCAAAATACATACAGTACACAAATACAGTGCAAAATAGAATTAAATTTTTCTGGGGGAATTTGTCCTTCACTTTCATCACAAATTAGAGGATAGCATAAACCAGTGAAAAGGGTCTGTTTGTAGAAGGTAATAATTAGTTATTTGTATCCTATCTTTTGCAAGCATCACTTCCTCAAATTTAGGGCACTGCCACCTAGAAAACAGCTATTAACAATACCAGTTTGCAGTACTTTCTGGTACTAAACTCCTGACTGGCCTTTGCAGTGCTGTTAAAGACAGGACAACTAGGAAATCCCACGATCTAAAAGCATAAAGGTCAATAGCTGGGCGTGAAACACAGTAGAAATCTGCCAGAGGCTACAGCCAAATAGTCAACTCATTCTTGAGCCTCGGCTGTAACCTTTCAGATCCCTCTCCCTAGCAGCTTACAGAAAGCATGGCCTGTGTTACTACAACAGCTTCACTGAAACTTCATGTTCCCACTCTCCCCACTGTGGTGTTATCAGAGTAAACAGGCTATAGCTACTAATAACAGTGTTACATAATTGACAAAAATGGGGCAATTTTTGTGGTAGGGTAGATTATGCCCACCTGTACAAATTCATTATCTCAATATTCAATGCTAACACAGTCCTCACTGGTCTCACAGGCAATAAGGAAACATCATAAAAACTGTGCACAACTGCAGCTGAGTAGTTACGTAAGAAGAACAGTGCTATATGCACCTATATTTTTTAAAAATTGTTTTGGGGGGGGAGATTGCAAGATCTTAGAAAATTGATCAACACTGCATCCCTCTGCTTCCCTTGGGCAGCTCTATATAACTTTATATCTTTTAAAGATCTGTCCAGAATGTATAACTGAAACCTCTGTCAGCCCAGTTCTTCAAATCTTTTTCAAGTGAATTCTCACTGAGAATCTGCAGAACTAAGCATCTCCAGAGCAGGGGGTGTATTCAGACTATCAGTCTCTTACTGCAAATTTTCATGTCGGTGGCTGTTGCAAAAGTACTTGTACTCTGTTCTTTGCAAGTTAATCAAGCTCCCAAGACATTGAGAACTGACAATAAAATTTCAGTAGAGACATGCAAGGTGGAAATAAGTACTATGATATAATGGCAAAAGGTTTCTATCGTTATTCTTGGATTTTGAGATACAGCAGTTTCTTTTAATTTCCCAGTTATTTTCAGAATTGTATCAATTGGCTCCTCCTGTTATGCTTTCATCTGGAGAGACTTTAGGAAATAGAAATTGTCCCAAGTGTTTTGGACCTATCCAGTATTTGAATCATATAAAGAAAAACTGAACAAGAGCTGACTAGTGCTAATACGTTATTTTCCTACAGCAATTGCTGAGCTATTAATTATTTTATGTGAATTAATGAATGTTTACATGATCTAATTGCATGTTAGTTCCTTCTGTCTAAAAATTAATTTTAAGAATTATTTTGTCTGTGTGGGAGGAAGAATCACATTTATCAACAGTTACAGAAATCTAGTGTCTCTACTGAGTTCTAGTTAGTTTTATAGATGTAGATTGTGTTAAGTGCACAAGTTCATAAAAGCAACTAAGATAAAAAGTATAAGTAAGTATTTTGTAAGGATGATGTTTTATGGATGGTCAATACAAGTAGGAGAGTATACATGTAAGACTGGGTTTTTACTCAATGTATGTGGCAAAATTATACAATCAACAGTCACTACCCAGTTAATGAGATTTCAAAAAACAAAGAAGGAAGAATATCCTTGGTTATTGTTTAATAATAGAAATAATATCTCAAATTTGCATAGTACATCAAAGGCTTCCTAGCTGGGTTACAAACCAAGACATCTGTGAATGTGTTAAACTGTCCAAAGGCAGTGTGCTTATGCTGTATTGGTATAGCAGTACCTTTATACTTGCTCTGCTTATTGCTGAAGTGTGGAAATCCCACCTGAAGAGTTACCTCAAAACAGAGAGAAAACTGCACTAAATCCTCATCTGAGAAGTAAATTACTTGATTGACTTGACAATTTTAAGAAAAATTCCAATTAATACTGTCAGAAAAAATCCAAAAGCCACCACTGTCTCTTTCCGTACTGCATGAGGGAGATAGTATGTCCCAGCCTGTGGACTAAAAGTGTGTCCAAAAGCTGTGTTCAAGCTGTCAGGAAGTAAGAAGCCGGGAAAGCCACAAAGACCAAGAAGCTACCAGCCAGCACATGTAAACTGTCCGTGTAAAGCAGCATGGCTTAAGTCCAGTGAGCTGCTGGTTCCTGGCAGTGGAATCGCAAAGGAGAAGGTTATCAAAATCATTTAGAATCTGTGAATGTAGCTAGACTGCAGCTGAAGCAGTGAGTCGGGCCTGAGGAGACAGCATGCTTCTGTGTGCTTTGCGGGAAGATAAGCAAACACCAGCAGCATCCCAAACATTTTTGGGACGCCAGTTTATAGCACAGCTCCCTTAGAAGGATGCTCAGAGGAAATACGAGTCATGGACCTAGCAATTAAAGGTACAAATATTATAAAAAGAAGAAGAAAAGACAGCAACAAGGCAGCACAATCGCTCTCAGGAGTGATCATGCTATAATCTAACAACTAATCTAGTTGTTTCTGTTCACTCTGTCACCTACGTATGCATAGTGTAAAATAACAGACATTTGGGTTGTTAAAATTTCAAAAAAAAAACTTTGTACTAAGTTCCTGTTTTCACTTGCTCACACACAAAAAAAGAGCCAACATGCTCTCTCTTCCCATACCAACTGGGGAGACCCTGAAGACTGGAATCACTGCTTAACCTGATGAACAGCCTAACGGAAGGGGCTGAGAAGCAAGATCCTTCCTCTCATCCTGTCTGAACTGAAAATGTTAATGCAGAGGTCCTTTGCCAGTGTCAAACCTAGTTTGCTTCTCCCCAAACACTGGAACTCTGAGTAAAAAAAAGCCAAAAAAAAAAAACCCAAAAGAAAACAAACAAAAAAAAAAAAAAAAAGAAAAGAAAAAAAGAAGAAACAAAACCAAACCAAACACACAAAACAAAACACAAAAGTTTCTCTTGATATCACCTAATGACCATACATCAGGAGCTGAGGATGAAAGGCTACAGTAGGCACTTACCCAGATGTTGCCAAGAAGAATGGCTTTTGTACACTTATCAAGTAGCTGTGCTCAATGTTTTCACAAACCCATCGATACCACCACTTTATTCTGCCTCACCTTCCTGTGTGCACCTTCTTTCTCTTGTCTTCCCTCTCTCTATGTCTTTGTCTCCCAGCAAAACCCCATCTCTTTGAACTTTATAAAGATAGAAACAGAAGTGAGGTATTAATGCGACATCTCAAAATGTCACTATTTTGTCTGGTTTATCCCCTCCTGCCCAAATCCTTTCTCTGCCTTGGCTGTTCTACTATAAATTATCCCAGATGGGAAGTTCCTATATCTTGTCTGTCACAAAGTAGTGTCATTCTCAGCTGAAATCCATTGGCATCACTACAAATACTAATGTTAATAAAATTATTATCTTGGACTTCACTGAGTGTAAATTTGAATATGAACATAACACCAATCAGCTCTTTTAATAAAAATGTTTCTCATATTCTCATTTTTCCCTTCCTGCTCATTACTTAAAAATATTCTATCAAAAATAGCAAATTCAGTTATTTACCTCCAAATATTGAAGAGTTTGGAGATGCAGCTTTCTGCAGGATTTTAATCTTTTTCTATATATCTTCATCCTAAGTTTTTTCCTGCCTTTAACGTATATATAATTTTCTTTCTCAAACGGAAGATGCTGTCATGTGTATTTCAAGCATTTGGCTGAGTCCTGAAGAATTCAAACACAACTATGATCCACAATACTTCCTCCCTAGTGACAGACAGCAGAATAATACCAAAGGAGAGTCACTGGCACTAGGGAAGGACCAAAGCTCAGTCTAAGGATTTTGAGCCTTCTGAGCTTGCAGGCAATGCACCTAAAAGGTGCCACTCTGAATTTATCAGTCGCATCACTGATTTCATTGCCTCACATCTCCCATCAGAGGACCAAGACTCTGCCAGAGCGTTGCCAAGCAACCCTGTCTTGGGCTAAACACAAAAATAGGTGCCGCAAAGGCATCATGATTGACTGAAATCCCTTTTCTTCACACTGGCAATCTTGCCTTCAGTTACCATCCAGGTCTCCATTGCCCAAAAACTTTGCTGCTGCTAAGCTCTGAATGGGGTGTGTGGGAACAGTGGCTGGCTGCAGTAAGCTAAAGTAACTGCTGCAGTAGTATAAACAAAAGATTTTTACCCAGCCATTCTCCCTGAGCAAGAATGTGAAACCCGGAGTACGTTTTTGAGGCTGCTGCCATTTGCTAAGCATATAACCAGCAAAAGATCATCACTAGATTTTTGGCTTACAATGCTGCATGCAAGATTGTAATAAGATCCATCATCTAAGAGTAATAGACTCTTAGATGCTACACAGCAGCAATACAAAATAGATGTTTGCATTTGTTTATTTCCAGCTGTCTTGATAAATGTCGTTTCTTTTCCAATCCCAGTCCTTAAGCACCGTTTTGAAAACACCATAAATGAAAATTAAAGCCTATATTTTGGAAGGCAGAGGTTAATAAAAAAATCAGCTTTTATATCCCTATTTATTACTTAGAGCTTAGGTAACTCAATTTATTTTAGTGATACTTCTCTTGGTAGTACTTTGGTTTTTAATGAAACCGACTGGTTGACCATTTTTACCCGAAGTATTCACAAGGGTGTTTTGTTTAAAAATGCACAAAGGTATCTTATTAAATAATGTCACAAACATGAAGTTCATTATTATGCAAATGCCATCCTCAGAACAGATTTGTTAATTGAAACTCATTTGCATAATTAATGAACTCTCAAATGAATAATGCCTTTGCAGATTTGTGCGGCATTGTTTTAAAATAAATTATAAAATACATGTCAAACGAAGAGTGCTTCTTAGATTCCCATAGCATTGTTTGAAAATTAATTACCAAATGCTTGTCAAATTAAAATGCGTTTATAGTTTTTACAATGTTATTTTAAAATTAATCACAAAATAAAATGTCACCAAAGTAAAGTAAATAACGTCTTTTTTTTTCTTTCAAAAAAGAAATGCAGAAAAATATGTTTAAACTTCAATTACATTGTTTGCTACACTGATCCCGAGTTTTAGTCATTTCATCATAGCATTATGATTTAGCAAACTTGGTAGCTGTTTGTATATTAATGTTTTAGTAAATCGAGATTAATTTAATTATATTGTGTTGCATCTCTAATATTATTAATGATTAATGATTGTGCATGTAAAAATGTTGTGTGAGCAAGGTCATGGTACATTAGTAACTAAAAAGCCTGGACTTCCAATGACTCTATATTCATGTTTGCTTTTATAAAGGGTTATGTGTCTTTCAAACTCAGTGGGTTTCTGGATCTTTTTAAACAGTGCCTTGAACCAGGACTCTTCTTTCTTGTCATATATTTCAATTTTTCACAGAGAAAAGCAATGTAAAAGTTCAGGAAAGTCAAAATTTTCCTGCATGCATAACCATGCAGCCCAAATGAAGCCAGCTCAGGCTCAGGAATTCAGCACTACAGCTTGATATCCCCTAACTGTCTGCTATTTTAAAACCCAGATTATGGATGATCCTCCACTCTGAGAAACAAAACCTTAGGCATATTCTCTGCTTTCTGTAAATTAGTTTTCACTGGCTTTACAGGAAGAAAACCCCTTTTATGTCCTGAATACATGAGCATCTTTGTAAATGATGGAGGATTCAAATACCCTGTTAAATGTGGGGGGGGTGGTGTAGGGGGGGGGGGGGGGGGGGGCGGAAAAAAGGTTATGGAGGCACTTGAGCATTCTTTGAAGAATAGCCTTGCTAGGTAAAGAGAGACCTTTCAACCATTTCACAACCCTCTGGGTTCTGTTAAGATTCATCCCAAACAATTAATAAGGTCAATATCCTTTTTTTAAGCGTCTTGGAGAACAGCTCCTTCATTCACTTTTACATTGTCCATAGTTCTTAAGAACAGGTCTATCCTGTAGGTGCTATCTTACTTACGGTTTTACTAAGTCCCAAGCAGTGTCTTGGAAACGCATACATAAATATATATATATATATATATGTATTTGCATGTGTGTGTGTAAAGAAACATCATCTGAACTCAAGACAAGAAGATAAGTATTAAGAAAGAATTAATATAAAAAAGGAAAAAAAAAAATCTAGTTCCTGTAACTTATTGTGAGATACTTAAGGTTGTTGGTGACCTGTGGAGCAATGAGAGAGAACATACACAGGCAAAATAGATTGCCCCATTTCAAAGACTTCACACTGACAGTCCTGAGGATATAGTCCTTCTGATATACTAATGGGCTAAATAGAGATCAGGTATGTGATACGAACACCTTTCCTGCCTTTCCAATGCAGCAGCTTTGGGATCCACAATTCTAAGAAGCAATAGGGATTGTCAATAAAATAGGACAAGCCTTCTCTTGGGTTATGTTGGTATATACTTGAGGCAACGAGATCTCTTTTCATACTCTGTAAAACATACTAAAAGCACACAAACTACACAAAAGACTGTAATAAATTATATGAAAGGAAAGACCATCTTGTCAGAGACATTTTTAAATATTGTAAGATGTACTGGAGCATACATGATAACCAAATGGTACAGTAATACCCATACACGTTCAGACATGCAGATTACAAGATTTCATCCTGTGCCTTCAGATGACCATGGATTGACACAGCAGTACTGCTACTAAGCGAGAAGGATCTGTAAAACACACCAAAGCTAGTGTTGCTGATGAACATGCTTCTACAGACACTTAACATGGTGAGGAGTGGCTTCTGGCACAACTAACCAATAGTATTTACTGGGGAGAGTGATCAGATGTGACACGTTGAAACTCTGGGGTGATACAGATTATACTCAAGAAATCTTGAAAATTCAAGTCCTTGAACTTAGATGTCATTAAGTCAACTGCAGGTGTGAAAGCTTCTAATGAAGAAGACTATAGCCACTGTCATTTTAAAGCTTATTTCACTTGATTGCTCAGGGGCTAACCAGTTGTATAGGAGTCATCCATCACCATTACTCTTGCCCTGGAGATTTAAAATGCTTAAATGTGTTATTGCTGTATTCTGTTGCTAATCTTACTGATGTACAGGTAGTGATGTCTTTGCAGAGACAGAGTCCATGTAAAGAACACTTATCAGATTAAATTTCTACAGCTTGCCCTTCAGACTAGTCCCAGCACCTTAACACCAGGAGGAAATATTTCATCTGATGATACAAAGCCTGTCTGATTGTTTAGACAGAAAGAAGCTGTGCAATTTAACTTTATATCAGTGTCTTCTTTCTTCCTCCTTGCATCTGTGAAAAAGCTATAGAATATCTGGAGCCCTGTGCATATAATTTCTGGACACCCAGAAAGATATATTCTGCAAATGCTCCAAATGGCTGAGAAAACAAATGTTAGGCTAACATATGTTGATGTAGGTCAAATTGTAATACTACTAATGCATACTGCCAAAAATGCTCTGCTGAAATATATGTCCACATCCTGGGCAATGCCTTATGTGAATTAAAATATAACTTTCATAAAAAAAACACTTCTTTGGCAAAATAAGAAATGAAAAGTAATAAAGATTAAACTATGCACGTTTATATGTACACATATATACTGATTAACCACAAAGAAGCTTGCAAAAATAATGAAGCACTGAAAACTTAATTATTAGTTGGAGAAACTAAAAAATAAAATAGTTAAGGATCTTGCCTGGAATATTGCAGATGGTTAAAGAACTGTGTGCTTTGTTGTGATTCTACGTCTTAACTAAAATGATAATTCTAACATTACAGCTTCTTCTCAGCTGTAATTTTCTAAATTCACTATTATTTCTATGTGCATTATTATGAAAAGTAGATATTTTTGTCTAACAATTATGTTGCTGAGTTTTCTGTTAGTGCAACAATTTAATTTATATGAACTTTTAAAATACACAATTACAGTTGAAATAGTTTTGGCTGTTAATTACTCTGGGTTTAGCTTCACTTCAGTCAGTCGGAATCTCGCTGGTCTGTTAAAAATGAGATCTGGCCCTGCTGTACTGGTATTGTACAAACAAACACTCCTATTATCCTTTCTTATCTTCTTCTTTAATGAATGCAAATTTTTCTTGCATTATTAAAAGCTTCTCTTTATCCAGTAAAATTCAGTGAGAATACTATTAATCAACTGATGATGTATTTTCTCTGAAATCAGTATGAGTGAAGGACCAGATTTACTGCCATTCAACAAGCTGGAGGGACAGCCTGTGGAAAAGGCCCTGGGACCTGGGGGGCAGCAAGCTGAACACAAAAATAAACAGAAAATTACTCAAGCCTCTTGTTAATAATAATCAAGATACAGATTTCTTTATGAGTTATACACAAAGTGGAAAAGGATTTTTTAAATCCTAGAAAAACTGCAGTGAACTAGTTACATAAAACAGTCCAAAGCTCTAGAAAATAAAAAAATCATTGAATGAATTAAACTCTAAGAGACCTGCCTTTAGAAAGTCACACATCCAATGTCAACTATAGAAGGATTACAGAGGACTTATTCTGTAGTAATCTTCAATTTATAATCACTTAGTTTCTTTTGGATTAGATCCTGTCCATTTCATTAACCTGTAGTAAGGTCTTTCCTTTCTTGCATTTTAATCCACTCCAGCCTGATTTACAAAGATTAACTTCAGATTGAAATTCTTGAGACCCACATACCCAAATCAGAATATATGACTTGGAAGCATATATATCATAAAATATATCTCAAATAATGGCCCTTTTCAATTTTACTAATTAAAATATATCAGTATGAAAATGATTGATTGACAAGTTTGTAGGGACACCAACTTTCTCAGACATTCAAAGCATACTGTTGAATCAAAAAACACCAAATGTAAATGTGTCTTTAGTGCCCTTGAAGGTGAAAATTATTCATTCTGATCTAATTAATTAAATAAGAATTAAGATATGTAAGAATTAAATGACAATTAGAATGAGAGATAAAAAGCAAACAAGTCAGCTCCTTTTTAGTAATAAAGCCTGAAAGACACCTTATTTTGATTTGCTTACCATTCATAAGTTTGAGGAAAAAGTATATAACTGTGTAGTAAGAGAATCTAATTCTGTTTTCAATTATCATGGTGTAAATTTAGTCAAACATTGAATTGCAGTAGACTGAAGCTGAGTACTCAAGAGTACCCATTCTCATATATTTTAAATGCTAAAATATATCTGAAAAGAGGCAAATAGCTGTATTTTGAAAAAGAAGAGCTCTGAATTTATTATACTTGTATGTAATTATTCCTACAGATGGTGACTATAAATTAATCAATATACCAGTTCCAGATGTTTTAATACATCTTAATTTGTGAAATAAGAAAATCAAAAGGTTAGGATGCTGCTGTGTTAAGACACTGTGCATTCATTATAGCTGGGCTGTATACAATATAAGCTTGATCTTTTAGCTTTTCTATTTTGTTTTTAATGATGGATACTTCCTTCCAAAGTATTTCCATTTCACAGTAGTATTTGGGTTTCTAAGTATTTTCATACAAAATAATAAAGAAAACATAAGCCTTTAAGCCTTCTCCAAATATGATTGACATTTTTTCAATCCAACCTGTATTTTTATTATGAAAGTCCTGTACTACAATTTAAATAGATTACCAGTTTGCTCAATGTATTTTGTTAACTGAGATCATTACAGTTACAAAAAACCTGAACTCATGAACTGTCTTAATCTACACTGTTGTCAGTGACAATCATTTTAGGGTATTTATCTCTGAATTATTCATATCTTTACCTAGAATGATACGAAATAAAGGAGGATCACATTACAGAACAAGGATGTGAGTTTAAAATCACATATAAAAAAAATAAGAAAAACAGTTGAAGCAGAAAAAGCTCTTGATAATTCTCATTTTAAGCTTGGTTTTGGTTCTGCCCTGGTTTCCAAAGAAAATGCTCCTCTCTAATGGGGCCACAGCAGCACAATCCACTTTCCAGTGCTGGGTCTGCTGTGGGTAGCCCTTTCTCAGTTGTTGCTCTCCAAGTCTTTCACATTTAGTCATCATTCTCCTGCTTGGGATGCACCTGTCAATAAAATGCCTGAGTCCTAGGAAAGCTGTTAGAGAATCAGCTGACTTATTAATTAATAGCTGGGTTGTGGGTGCCTGTCAGTCACCTCTTTGTCCAGGGGATGAATATCACACAATCCTGATAATGGTCAAGATGCCCTTTCCCTTTTCCCTCCAAATCAGACAAGAGAATATCTTGACACACAGCAGTTCCTTTTCTGTCCTGTCTGTGAAAAGGACTAAGCTATTTTTTTTTTCCCTCCGTCACATCCTGTAAGCCCTTTGATTATTTAGTGAACTTAGTAGATATACTGCCTACGGTTATCCTGGGGTGGGAGTTTCCATCCCTATGGAGTGTGACCCATCATGCACCAAGCTCTGTCACATGACCTTCCAGCAAGTATTTGCTGAATCCAGCCACAGCATGTACATCAATATCAGTAGGATTGCATAGGTCATACTCTGACAGCTTTAGCAGTATGATCAGCAACAGCTTGATGCAAGGTGCATGGGAACATGCATTAGCTTACAGTTAGTACCGCAAGATCCAAAAAGATAAGGCTGATGTGGCTGATGAGATAAGATACGAGTTTAACATGTGTCTGTGGATGAATTGTATGAGGTTTGTATCTCTGAGGCTTTTGTATGAGTCTGCACCAGCCCAACAGCCTCTTTGTAAAACTGGCTCAAATTAACATTAATGAGTAGTCAGTTGTGTCCAGGCCTTGCCATTTAAACTAATTTTAAGCAAGTAACATTCTACTTAAATGTATTTCTTCAATTAAATGTTAAGTCTTTTTCTAAAAAAAATATTACGTTTATGGTGTATTTCTTCTTTATATGAAAAGACATTATAGCAAACAACTGAAGTAAATAAATATGAATCTCTCATTACACATGGAAAACCAGAAAGAAAATCCATTCCTAGCAAGAGTTGAATTCAATTCATAATATTTTTCTGAGAACTTCTACAAACTTTCTTTCACTCACAATTTTTCCAGAGAATTTGCTTTATACCCAAACTCTAAGCTGCCACTGAAAATGGCTTTATTATAGCTGGGATAGACTGTACTTTTCTTTTGGGAATAAAAGTTATGAACAGAACATACTGATTATTCAAGAAAAAATCAAAATAAAATATTCAGAAATGCCTTGAAACCCAAAATATTGTGTTCCACTTATATTTTTCATGTGTTTTCATGTGATTTAATCAAATAGGTCTCTTCTAACTTTCTTCTACAAGATGAAAGTCAAATAAAGAAAAAAAATCAAGTCAAGGGCTCAACATTTTCTATTCTAAAAGAACATCAAAATCTTCACAGTATTTTTTCTAAAACAGTTGGTATATTTTTGTATATTTTGGCTTTCACAAATTTATGTTCAAATCAATTTACTTACAAAAGAAAAAACTGTGTCTGAGAAAATTCCTGACTCCTCTGAACACCTGTGAGCTCTGGGATCAGATGTTACCTTGGCAAATGTCTTAACTACTACTGTAGGGTAGGTTGAGTTGTTTAGGCGTTGGGATTGTTTTGTGGGGGTGTTTTTGAGCTTCTGGAATCTAATCCTGTAAATTACCAGGACTTAATGAAACACTTTTTCCATAGTAAAATTACTTCATTATTAGAATTTCCTCAACTTCAGCGGAAGCTTTCTTACTAATACAAAAAAGAAAACAATCTGGAAAGCCAGGGTTCCTAGAATATTGGATTCCCAAACTCATCAGGAATATGACAGGCCTTTCTTGCTTAAAAGATAGAGATTTCAACATGAGCTCCTACATTCTCGATGAACATATTGGCCACTTGGTTATTTGGATAGTTCTCATTTACATTGTTTAATTTTTAAAATTTGAAAGCTCAAGGTTGTGGGTTGTTTTCTTTTTCCCCAATGCAGAATTAAGGCCAAATGCATGAAATCATTTGCAAAATAGAATTCTTGTTTTACAGCCAGTCTCACAGCTGACTTAACTGGAGCTATTTACATGAATAAGGGAAGCAGATTTTGACCACAGTAGCTGTGTCTAGACTAGCAGATTTAAAGTGCCAAGGAAGTGCTTCCAGGCACTGGAATTTGATTGTCTACACTGTTAAATCATTAAAAGAATCCCTGGCACACTCCTAGCTTTTCCCAGTGTCCTGGGTTCAGCTACAGCAGTCATTTTTTCTCCTTCTTAGTAGCTGGAGCAGGGCTGTGTTTTTGACTTTCAGTCTGGGAACAATGCTGATAACACCGATGTTTTTAGTTGTTGCTAAGTAATGTTTACTCTGACCAAGGACTTTCTCAGTCTCATGCTTTGCCAGAGAGGAGGGAAAGCCAGGAGGAAGCAGAGACAGGACACCTGACCCAAACTGGCCAAAGGGGTATTCCATACCACAGCACGTCATGCCCAGTATAGAAACTGGGGGGAGTTACCCGGAAGGCCCAGATCGCTGCTCGGGTCGGGATGGGTATCGGTCGGTGGGTGGTGAGCGGTTGTGTCCTTTTCCCTTGTTATTCCTCTTATCATTATTATTGGTAGCAGTAGTGATTTGTATTATACCTTAGTTACTGGAGAGCTGTTATCTCAACTCGTGGGAGTTACATTCCTCCAATTCTCCTCCCCATCCCTCCGGGAGCGGGGGGAGGAAGGAAAAGGGGGGGAGTGAGCGAGCGGCTGCGTGGTTCCAAGTTGCCGGCTGGGCTTGAACCACGACACCCAGCTAAAGCAGTTTCAAACAATTCACAAGGACCTTTCCCTATAGGTAGCATGAACACAAACACTTTTTGGTTAGTGAGACAGTTTCATAGTGTGGATGTGTGCCAGTCTGAACCACATGTCAGAGAACAGTCATGAGCAAGTTTAATTTACTAGTACAGAAATAATCAGTGTCGACCAAAAAAGAAAATCAAAATCTCAACATTCTTTTTATGGAAGGGAAAAAAGGCGGCAAGAAAGGGCAAAGGTGGAAAATTATTGTCTAATTTTAACAGCCAGATTTATTTTTTTTAATAGAATATCCCCTTCCCTCATCTTCTTGATACTAGGAAAACCTGATGTTCCTTCTGACCTTGTCCATACTGGTTTATTTTTCTCTCACTTCTCCATTTTCCTACTTTATGCCAATAAACTAACAAAGCAAAAACGCATGGGGTTAACTTACTAGTAAATTTTACAACAAAAATTAAAGCTACATTAATCCTGAGCAGGCCTTTATCCAACCCAAACATTCTACTGAAAATATTGTGCCAAAGGACAAAAAAAGAGGCTGTTCGAATCCTTCTCTGAATAACCTATGGCCAAAAGAAAAGATGCTTTTGAATAAAAAGGATCAACTCAGTCAGGAAATTAAAAGCTAAACTGTGTTTGTGTCTTTGCAGAGATATTCAAGGGCAGAAGGGCACCTTCTTTAGGCAGTCAGTCTCTGCACTGGGTGGAGCACAATGGCAGTTATTGTACTCATGGAATGACAGGACCCTGCAGGGCTAAAGCCCCTAAAAATTATGTGTGAGAAAGGGGTAGGCTCTCTCACACACTTTACTACACTATGGATATGGCTGGAATTGGGATGAAGAGCTTTCTGGCTCCTAAGTACTTGTTTTGCCTATACTGATTATGTTCACCTTTAGGATTCCTAGGATTGGACTGACTCAGGCACTGTGGAAAGTATCTGACTTCTCCGCTGCCATGGTTCTGGTTCTTTTCAAGGACTCTGGAAAAGGCAGTGCATGCTATCCTATTAGAAACAGATTCACTGAGATGGGGAAGGTCTGCTAAACTGGGTTTGAAGTGGTTCACTGTATCAAAACCAAGGATTTGTTTGCCTTTCTTTTAATCTGAATAAGGCAGCACCTCAAGTACATACCCACTGCTAGTTTCCCATCTATGCACTGCAATCCATCCCACAGAACTCATTTCTGCCATAGTTTGTAGAAGAAAAACAGTAGACTAGTTAATATCTATCTTTTTTGAGAGTACAGTATAGTCTAAGTATGAAGGCTGTCATAAATAAAGGTCACGTGAATTAGATGATTTGAGGATTCCTCTAGTATTTCAGAGGGAATTTGTTTCAAACCATGTATATTAATAAAGCAAAGCCCATGGTGTTTCCAAGCATGCCTGGTGACATGTGCAGAACTGCCAAATGGTCCATTATTTCTAAAAATTATGTGTCCCAAGGCAGTAGCAAACTTGTTTTCCAGACTGTGGGCATCAGTTTATGTGCTACATTTAGCATGTTCCTTTTTCTTGTATTTTCCAAGATAAGTTTGGTTTTAAAAATCTTATTCTTTGACTAACATGTCTTTTTTTTTTTTTTTTTCAGAATACATCCTAAAATGCCTGTTTATGCAGTGTTGTCCACTAAGAATTAGCACTGTGCAAGATGGAGAGTGATAAAAGCAAATATGAAAATGAAAGATCTGGACTGTAATGTCTGTGTTATAGCAGCACATAAGGTCTATATAGTAGTCAAAAATAAGATATTGCTGCACTTTCATATGTTCCATGTATTTTATCACATTAATTATCTGTCATTAATACTTGTGAGAGCAATTATTTTCTTTAGGGGTATAATATTCCATATAAATCATGATGATGACTGAAGATTTTTAGAGGTTTGGTTTTGGGTTTGGCATGTACAGGATTATTGCATACTAGTAGTGACAATAAGAAATTCAGGGACAATATTTCAGACCATCTACTTATAGGAAAACAGAATTTGTTTGCAAAAGAAAAAGCTTTTAAGGAGCAACATAGTATTTAAGTCAGTCAAAGCTTCTGGCAATGGTATCCTGCTAAAGAGAAAAATACGGTTTACCAGAGACAAATGCTGGATTTTAGATTATATACAAAAGAAGGAAAAAAAACAGGCACAATAATGCAACAGGGCAAATTCACTCTTCTTTACTTATCCAGGGGCTACTTGTGAGCATGTCAGTCATGTTAGGTATTAATTCAGCAACTAAAATACATACATTTTCAATTTTAACAGGCCTGCACTTTGGTGCAGCAGATCTCTACCAGCTCAACCCAATTATAAAGAATTTTCCCAATAAACTTAGTGCCACTGAGAATTTGGGATTCATAGAATCAGAGAATAGCTAGGGAATCATGGAATAGATCTCAGCTGTCCCTGAGCCTATAAAAGAGAATTCAGGGGAAAGGTGATTTTGAAGACATGAGAAAATTGATCAATTAGTTACATTGTTCTCAGCACAGTGTGATTCTTCCAGCTTTTAAATAGGTGAATGTACACTATTATAGAGCAGTGACTGGCATAACAGGGATATTCCTGGCTTCAGGGAAGTCCCTCTGTGCATTTCTCACTCTCTCTCATGTTCTGTCATGCACATGAGCACATGGACATAGTCTCTGCCTCAGTTTCTCCACTTTATAGACACAGATAATGCTAATGACTTCTGTAAAGTTCTTTGAAAACTGCTGATGGGAAAGTCTATGGGTAAGTAAAGCACTGCTTGTGTAAAACTGACTCTCCTTGTCTCTTTCTGGAGATTAGGGTGCTTTAGAAAATAGAGAAAAATAAAACTTTTATATTCATAAAACAGTCTGTAGTAGAAGGATGAATGCTTGGAGTTGATCAGTTCTGCCCTCGCCAGCAGAGCTGATAATAATCAGTCACTTATGTGCTATTTCACAGCTGATACCTCCTCCAAAAAAAAAATTAATTGCAAAAGTTTCACAGATGTCTGCAGCAGTTGACCAGAGCTCTTGGGTTATTGCTTGTCAGACTATTAATGGGTTTGGCTAACCATGACAGTCATTACTTTCCCCCTCCTGTGAGCTACTTTCTGTGTAATTTATGCATAGGTTTTGCCAAGATTTGACAACTTTCAGGATATTAACATAAAATTAGACTGCAGAGCTGAACAATGGGTGGCATTAAAATTAGCAGCAGTGGAAACCAATCAAAGAGAATTGGTTTCTCTCCTGCTTTGCTTATAAGTTAATATTTTTTATTTATCTTATTTCATTATCATTTTAGAAGGAGGAATAAAAGAATAAATGCTAAAAGCAGTTTTGTTTTGCTGGGTACCTTAGGAACCTTCAGAACGGTGCAGAAATTTTAATTAGACAAAATGCCTGACAGCATCTTAAACAACAGCTATCCTGAAATCAATCACAGAGGAAGAAAAGTTAGAAGTGGGTTTTTTTTTTGAAAAAGGGACTTTAAACAGAGCAGACTCTGCTCCACACAGATTGTTTAGTGAATGCCATTACAGAATGCGATGTGCGTGTTAATAAGTAAGGACATCTGGTAACCAGCTTTTTTCTGATTCATTAACTGACTCTGCTTCTGTGGCCACAGGGCTTGATAGGGAAGACTGCAAGACTTTTGCTCCCAGAAAATGGGACTTTGATGTATGCTTCGTTTCTCTGACCCAACCATATCCTTTAAATTTCCTCTTATGCCTCCATTATAAGTATTTAAATTTGAAATCTTTCTGAAAACACTTAAAAGCTTAGAGGAATACATTCTCCTATTTAATTGTACATAGCAAGAAGTCATATTTAAGATTCCTTCATTGATCTTCTACAATAATTCACCCCATCAAGACACATCAGTAAGTGACCTTCTCTACTTGTTAGCATTTACCATGGCTATGTTTAAATATTAAGTTACTGTCCCTTTTCTCAGTGTTTCTTTCAAACATGATTCATGACAATGGATGGAATATTTCTGAAAAAGGTCTTTGAACTGATTCCTTTTTTGGAAAGGTACAGTTTGTGCCAAACCAGTAGGATTAATTTTTTTTTAAACCCTCCATGAGATTAATGAGCTTGGACAGAGAAAGTAAAAGCATCACACTGCTCATATCAAGTGCTGTTTTTCTTCATATAATAAAAGTGAAACAGCTCCAAATGCTCTAGAGAGAATGACTGAGCAAAAGAAATCTAACTTGATAGTACATGTTGAGGGATGAAATGGACAATGAAGTTTCCATATGTTGTTTTTACGCAGTAATTAGAAACTGTCACACACCGTTTCATTTTTTAGTTTCCTTGGGCTTATTTGCATGTATGCAGCTTTCCTTAGAGCAGAATTGCAAGCATCACACTGGCACCCAGTTGAAATCTGAGGCAGTGACACGTGGGCTTCTTCCACCTCATGGACAAGAAGCCAGCGGCAGGTACTGCAATGGCCCAGAGCACAGCTCAGCAGCAGCCAGCTGCAGCCTCGTTTACCCCTCTGCCTCTGCCAAATTTTCTTTTCCAGGTTGAAGCAGTGGCTGTTCCTGTGGTGTGAGTCTGTACATTCTTGGGTATGCAGACCAGCTTTTGTTTCCAGTAGATACAAGGAATTCAACATACTAACCCGCATGTATCTTCAGTGGGAGTTTGGCTTCCCATTCCCTTAGATTCCTTTGAAATTCCTTGCAGTTTCTCAGAAGCAAGACAGGAAACAGCACTCCAGTTCTCATTTTTCCTCATGGATACAGAAAATTGCCCGCATGATTTTGAGAAACTTTTCCAGCACTTTGGTAGTGATTCCTTTCTATATCCCGATAAACAGCTGGTTCACTTAAAACATCTGAATCTGGCCTTCAGAATTGCAGCAGAACACAATGACCAAAGAAACTATTTGGCTTTTATCTTCATTATACTGATGTTAATGATGGCTGAGGACTAATGCCCTCTTGGGGTTTTTTTTTTCTAAAATAAGGAACATACATATATGTATACTTTTAATGTCAGTTAAGAAACTAAGTCAGTGTTTTGTGTGTGTTATTGTTTTCTGTCTCTAAACTGTTCTCCAAGCCTTTGTAAAATACCAGAAAGCTGGGTGCATCTCTCTCTTGTCCCTGCAAGATAGATTAGCTCTCTGATTGCTGTTAAATCCCAAGTCTTAAATGATCTAAAATCCCAACAAGCAGGCCTCTGAAAAACATCAAAGGACATTGATTACACTCACAGTTATATCTGTGAGGTACAATTCAAAGATCTACCATTAAACTACTATTTTTTTAAAAACTGAAACACATCCTTGATGTAACTATCCTCTTCTGTTCATTCCTAAGGCAGAATTTGGTTAGTTTTTAAAATGGCTGAATAAGCTTCTACTGTAATCAGTAATTACTTGTACTGTAATAGCACTGAGATGCTCTCCCCTGCCAGCTACTGCACAACCTCCCAGACATACTTATCTTCACGCTCAACTCAGGGATGGGTCTAACGTAAACCTAATTCATCAATGCAAATGAACCTTTGAGAAGAAGAGGACATGCTTACTCATAGTCCCTTAAAACTACATCACTTAGATCTTTGCTTTTATGTGTATTTTACTAACTTTTTTAGTTGTTATTTATACTCTATTCAAGCTATATGAGAACTTTTTCCCAAACATGGAGGCAAATCCTCAGGAAGCTATAAAGATAAGCTGTTGATTTATATAAGCAAAAAAAATGAGAATATTGTACTTTACAGAAACTTTCAAAGGCAGTTACAGGTATCTTGCTTTATTTTTACAATGAGAAATATAATGAAAAAATGAAGAAAGGAAAATGCTCATATGAAAAATTATGTAAACCTAGTTCAAGAGATAGTGGTTACTGGTCAATACAGTAGAAGGCATGTCATTGGTTATAGTACAGCTGCTGGAGGTGACTGTGTTGGTATCTGTAGCATGTTGATGTGTGAAGTGCAAAAATGAATCTTATTCCTCAGGAGAGTCCTGCATATGTCACGTATATTGTCTCATTAAGCCAATCCATTTATCAACCCACTGAATGCCAATTAAATTGCACAGGATGGTGCAGGTATATGGTGGCTGATGGTGCCAAACTTTATTACAGCTGAGCTTTTCTGGCTCAGTACATTCCTGCATAGCAAAATGGCAGACATATCAAAGCCAAATTAAATGTTCTTGAAATAATGCCTTTAAAGAGGAAGAAATGCCACAGCCTGGCACAAAAGAGTATGAAATGTAATGTCACTTCTTAGTGTACTTTTAGTTCCAATGAAGATGTCACGGCTCAGATCCAGCCAGTGCCAAATGTCTTCACAGCGTGCAAATTAGATCAGTGTAATTTCATCAGGATGATGATCAGACTCTGTTGTAGTTATATGGCTGCATACACAGCTTCTGCTGACTGCTGCAGTCAGACTGGCACAGCTGAGCTAATGCTGCCATCCTCAGAAAGAGACAGAAGTTGATTTTATAGCATTCTCCTGATGTCAGAGTCCAAAGGATATTCCTAGGTCCTGGGAATATGTGAATTAATATTTGCTATGAATGTTTGACTCAAAGATCTCCAACAACAATAACATGGATATCTTTATTCAATATACTCTTGTTACACATTATCAGATGATGAGGTTTTGACTGAAGGTTTTTCAACTGTTAAAATGAGAACAACAGCCTAGCCAAAAAATCGACTCTGCCCCTTTCCTCCAAGACACTGGCTGGCACCAGACAGCATAAAAGCTGTACTGCCTTAGCTGCTTTGGTCTAAAGCCTATCATATGAACACAAACTTAACCTCTTTGGCAGTATTCATTAAGAGTCCTGACAGATGTACTCTGTTGGATTCAGTATCAGTCACTGAAACATTATTCCTCTGGCTGTCCATCTCCTCTGCTGGAGGTTACAGCCTGCATAGCAGGGGTGGGAGAAGTGGACATTTCTCAGCTTCTTCAGTTCACAATTCACAATTCACCCTATTAGCTTGACTCATTACTGCTTAACTCTGTGTTATCTGATCTGCTGAATCTTAGGATATCAAACCCTCTCCTAGAATGGTTGGTGCACTAGCACATATTTTGCTCTGCTGATGTGGTGTGGGGCTGTTCGCTGTAGTGCCAGAGGACAGGCAGGTGAGAAAAGTATTTCCTTAAAAAGGCTCAGCATGCCTGCTGCCTTTTTGTATGCCAGGTCTCCAGGTATGCAACATGGGCCTGACTTCTCAGAAATATCCTTTTACAGCAAGATTGTACCTAAGACAATGATTCACTGATACATTCTTTTAGA
>NW_009930578.1:140757-167937 GCF_000696875.1 Nestor notabilis
TGATGCTAGATAGCAGTACCAGGGACAAGGCATACTTTACATACATTGAAGGTTTCATTTCGCTCTAACTTTTTACATGGAGGATTTTATATGTTAAATTGTTAGATTTGGTGATTTCTTTTTTTCTCCCTAAAGCATTTGGTAAAGAGCAATTACTTACACATAAAACAGCTAAAATCCCAAAACACCATGGCACACAGCCATTTGAGGCAAGTTGCCAAGTTTGTAGCTTCAATTAACCTTCATATATGCCCCCAAACTTGGAACACTATCAGAAGGCTATTATGTTCAAGCCTCACTCATGTGGTGAGCAGTTAGCCACTGAAGTTGAAATCAATAGCACTGGTGGATACATGATTGCTCATGTATTCAGGTTTGCACAAGCTGACTCGAATTTGTAGCAATCTCATCCAGACTGAAGTAAGGAGATAAAGAGACTTGCAGGCACACAGCTATTTCAGGATCTTGTCACAGAGATCAAGCCCATTGTCCCTTATATAGCATCTGTCCATCACTGAACATGTTTGGGCTCAGATGGTAGCTACTGATGGTGGACTGGAGTTAAAGGGAAGGGAGCACAGCAAGATTTGGAGATCCCGTTAAGCCTCTTAAGTAGCCACTGCTTCAAGTAACAGCTATATGTTCGTCAGAGGTACTGTGCAAATGGGTTTCACTCTCTGGAGACTGAAACAGAGACTCTGTGCATCCGAGATGTTCCTAAACAGTTTACTTACCCTCCCCTCATTCATTTAATTTTCAAGATGGATGGACATGGAGCAGAAATGAGAAATGAAATAAAAAGTCAGTTTTGGCTCTAAAATGAAAATGTTACTTATGCTCACATGGAAAATGTAAAGCTTCAATAAAAGCAGATAAACGCAGTTTTTATGTGGGGGCAGACAAAGGGCTAGATGCCCAGCTGGTATAAACTGGCATAGCTTCACACTGAAGTTGATTGAGCACAGTACAGTTTGTGCCAGCTGAAGATCTGCCTTACAGTTACTGCTCAGTATCTCTATTGTGTGGGTGAAATCCTATCTGTCTAGGACAGAATATGGCATCCAGTGATGGATATCTCAAGTGCAAAGGCTACAGGAACCTTATAAGATTCAGTCTGAAATCTTACAGAATTTCTAAACCTCATAAATGACATTACAAATTGCTAGAAATCGAGAAAAACTACTACTACACAGAGTCCAAAATACTGGGGGAGGGGGGGGGGAAGAGCTTCTATCAATAGAAGAAAAGGAAATAATACTTAATAGATGTATACCAATTTATATTTAGTGTAAAATATTTACTCTGTGGTGCTTTTACTCAAACATTTTATATTTGCATCCTACAGGATCTGCAGTCTGAAAAAAATTAGAACTTTCAGCTGAAACAAGAAGCAATTTACCCAGTGTTTCGCTTGTGCACCTACCCTGACAAGTGGGGGAGCACCCCGGGCTGTTCCTAGGGCATGCCAGGACCCAGATGTCAAGCTTGGGAAGGCTCTAGCAGCAACATCTGGCTGCATGGCGAGGTCTACAGGCAGTTTTGCTAACAGATCTAGAATAGCCTCTGGGTCTGGGCTTGCTCATGCTCTCCTAGGACACATTTTCCTTCTGCTCACCTTTGTTTTGTCAAATGCATAGGCTTTTCATTTATTACATACTAGAGTAATATGGAAAGGCTTTCTATCGGATCAGCAAGGATGTTTCCTATACAGTACATTTTATTTTCCCGCAAATCCTTGCTTCAATAACTGCAGCCTATACGAGTTCATGCACTTGATTTTTGTCTTCTCTGCTTTATCATGAAGGTCTTGTAAGATCCAGTTACTGATTGAAAATTTGTGACATGAATTTTTCATCTTATTTTCAAAAAAAAACAAAAAAAACCCAAAAAAACCCCACTGTATTTTTAAAAATCAGTTTGCTAAAGCTGAAAGATGTCAGGAATATTAGTATCTTTTGATTACACTTATATTATTGTACATCTTAGAGGTAGAATTAAGGTAGACTAACTGAATTTACTCTAAAATTTGCTCAAGTTGCTTCTGGTAATACCAAAATACAAAAAAAAGAACATTAAGCTATATGAAAGTTGCTACCACATTTCAGAAGTAAACCCTTTCATACTATTCCTATGTCTTTAAGCATTTGCTGTGCATTGTGCATGCAGCGCAAAACTTACGGCAAGACAGATCCTTGCATCATTAATACTGAACGAAAAAGTTAGAGATTTTTAAATTCACGGCAAACATTTTTCCTGTAATTGTTGAAATACACACATATGACCTACTGAAAAATTGTTTCAAGACCATGAATTCTATAGCATCTGCACTTGCATGTTTCCAAAAATTGAGATTTTTTTTGTATCCTTTATTTAAAAAAAAAAAGAAAAATAAAAAATAAAAATAAACATGGAAAACCATTTTAAAACAATATTAATTTGGCTTAAACAGATCACAGCTTAGGAACTCACTAGATAAGCTAAATAATATCTTGCAAATAGGACACTAGCCTTTGGCCCTGAGGTAGCAAGAAGTATGTCATCGCACATCTAACATCCACTAACATTTAATAAATGAATGTTTACAGTATGCACTTTTTTCCATGGGCAGTGTATAAAAATGAAGTATTATGGGATGGTATATGTTAGTCATAAGGCTCTGTGCACTGATAAAGGTGTTCAACAAATTTTAATACAAGCTGAAATTTGTTTTTATAATTCTCTATGTAGCAAATAAAGAAATACATGGTAGAAAAATAATGCTCCAAGTGTTCCAGGTGTCTAATGGCAAAAATACTTGTTTTCCTCTAGCTTTGTGGGATGAAATTATTACGACAGTTACAATTTTGTAGAACTAAGGAGAATCCTATTCTTCATGGATTAAAAAAAAAAAAAGCATTCAAGAAAGGATAAATCCAGAAAACGTGATTAAAAAAAAAGAATCAAAAAGGACATGTGGGTTAATATGGAGAAAAATTAATTGGAGCATTAAATGTTAAAGAAAGCATGAAATGGGTAAATGAGGGATCTCTAACTTTTCATGTTGCTTAAGGATTTATGTGCAGCTCTGCTTAACTACAGGCCAACTCATGGGTTTAGGCTCGATTTCTAAGTTTAGGGTTAATCTTATGATATGTTTAAGAACCCGTCCTAGGGTTACAGCACGTGTGAATTGCCAGAGAGCTTGCTGAAACAGTACATTTAAAGGAGTGTGGAGCTAGGAATAGAGCTGGTGTAGTGATAGCTAATGCCATATTAGACTGTCTTATGGAAGCTGAGTTCACCATGATAAGCTTACTTATACAAATTTTTGATTGAGATAATTAATAATCGTAAGCAAGGTTATCACTAAAACAAGCTCGGGAAAGAGTAAAAGAGTCGCTGATAGTCTGTAAATCACATTTACACACACAAATTGGAATCTTAGGAAGGTATTTACTAATAACCCAGTTGGTGCAGCCCCCCCACTTATTGTTCCCTTGCATCACAAGGAGGAATGCAGCCTGCTGTTCACAGTCTCCTAGTACATCATATACTAAGCTTTTCTGGATTTTGCATCCATCTGTGGGTGGGTAGATAATTGAGAGAAGCCATTCCTTCTAAATTAATTCAAAACGACTAAAGTTAACTTCATAGGGAAATGAACTGTGGAAAAGAATTTCGGCACCAAAAAAATGGTAAAATGTGCCTGACAGATTTTTCTTTAATGTCCAAGCACAGCTGAACTATAATAGGGTGAGCAATTAACTCTGGTTAAGAGGTGATGTCATTAATTTTCTTAGCATATAGGAAAAAACACATTTACTCAAGGCAATGGAATTTATAACTGACTGCCTGTTACAGCCTTGACTGTCCTCTGCTGCACAAAAATCATCAAAATAACTCCAAAAGAGGAAGAATAATGGTCAACACTTTACTCTGAAAGAGGTTCACACCATTTTCCCTCGATGAGGGAAAGTTTAACCTCATCATGTAACTTGCTTCGCTTCCAGGAAAAATAATGAAAGTCATTAGCCTAATGTCCCTTCTGTAACATATAGAAGCAGCAGGGCCTTATCCCCAGAAGGCATGGGGGCCAGCCGTAGGGAGATAGGAAAAAGAAGAAAAGGTTGCCACATGCCTTTATGGTTCAGCTAAGAGTGGTTAAATCTGCCTCTTGTCATCAGTGGCATCATCTAGGCAATAATGGACAAGAGCTTTATGAAATAAAATCACCTCGCTCCCTGTTCTCCATATTGCTGAACTCCATATTGCTTTTCTTAAATAATATTCTCCAGTAACAGGAATTTGTTGAAGTTTTTTTGCAGAGTGGTGCCTAACTGGAAGATTTGTCACAAGCCCTGACAAAGCAAGTAGCAATGTTTTCTTTATAGCATACTAAGGATCAAATATATTTACATTATCTGCCCCTTCGTTTCTCTTCTCCTTCTTCAGCAATAATACATGTAGCCCAGCTTACACCTGGTGAGTGGTAAGGGTAGGCAGGGAGTCCAAGATCACCCTTAGACACAAGAGTCTTGAGAGTTCAGTGCCTCTGAACTTCATCACAGGGCACAGAACAAACTCCTACTTCAAGTTTTGGTATGTCTGGATTGTTCAATCTTACCTCAGGAAAAGCAAGGAACACAATAATATATTTCCTAATTCTTGTCTATTTTTATTTACAGTTGTTCCACCCATCTCACTCCTATTACTCCAAACAGCAGAATGCAGCCTGGGTTTTTTAAATTTAAAAGAATTTCAGCAGATCACAAGACTATTGAAGACATGAACAAATCCTGTCCAACTCTGCAAGAAAGGATCCAACATTTCTAGCCTAAGTACCTAAGTACACCTCAGATTTACCTGGCTGAAGCTTGAAGTGTGCCATTTGGGCCGCCGTTGAGACTGCTCAAGGGGACACCTGAGAGCAAAATCCAGGTGACTTTGGAGATACTTTCACAGAATCTTTCTGCTTTCCTAGACACATATTTTCCTGAAAGCTACAGGGGGTTCAGGTTTTGTGATTCCTATTCTTTCAACAGATAAAATATTTCAAGTTTCTCCTAAAACAGCAGGCTGACTAATACTGCAGTAAAACCTTTTTCTTTTTTAATTAATGCATCCTACACATTAACATAGTCCATTGACTGACACACACCTTTTGATAACAAATCCCTTATTTAGTGTTGCATCTGCTAACAAGAGTGGCCTTGTTAGTCACTCTTGATGCATCTGGCCCTTTATTATTGTTTTGTTACACAGTACTATTCAAATTTCAGATTACTATGGAATGCTACATCATGCTCATCTTTTCTAAATTAACATCTTTCAGTATGCCCTTTCAGTTAATGCAAGGAAGGCATGGATTACAGTCTTTCTCAATTGGTATATCAAGGGGAATACTTTGAAATAAAATACCAGTCTGAAATGTATTTGGGAGATTTATGGCAGTAACTTTGAAAACACTGGTTTAGAATAGTCATTTCCAGCATTCTTTTCCATTCAAGCAACTTGGCTGCTCCTGGGAATTTCCTCTTGTTAGTACCAATCTTGACCTTATGAACTACAGGGAACTTGGAGCAAATACTTGGATGTGAAAAAATTAGCTTTCACAAAGGCCATATAAAACAAGTCATTGTCACTTTATGATTGTAAGTAACACCATCAGATCTGATATTTATTACATATGCTAGTTCCAGGGGAATGTTACATAAAACATCCTTGCGGAGGGATATGAACTGTAGGATGGCCCTGCTCTGTCATGACCCTGAGGCTGATTTACACAGGCTCTGTCCATGTCACAATCTATTCTAACTTGAATCAACACTGAGACAGCAATAACACAGCTATCATTGCTAAATGCCTTTTTTTTTCTTGGGCATTCCAGCCAGGGTGGTTGAGGAAACTTGAAGAGAAATGCTGACTTCTTGACTCTCCAGTTCCTTGGGTCCAGGTAGGAAGGGAAAAGGTAGGAACAACAAAAACAGTGTATCAGACAGTGATCCTCTTAAGAAGAATCAGCCATTTAAGCCCACCCTGGGGCTGGCCAGCACAACCAAAAGAAGCTGGAATCCTTAAGAAGAGTTTTCAAGCTGATCTTTCAAAGATATGATTGATACCTCAAATTCTTGCTGAATCATGCAAACCGAAACTATTCCATGGCTCTAACACTGCTGGAAACTAAATCTTGCCTTTGTTTGGAATTATATAAATTAACCAAGTTGTTTCTTTAAATACATATACATCATTTATAGAGACTTGACTGTCATATTAGGTTACTCAGAGGTCTGAGGACAATATGCAGATGCTTACCACTGTAGTTCTGTCTGGGGTTAACAGGAGTCTGCATGGTTAAATATCACTCATTGCTTTGACAGTATATAATGCCCTTAATTCTTCACACACAGATCAGATGTTGGTAGTGGAAAACATCTGTTTCTGCTCATATATTATAGAAAAAAAAACTAAACAAAGATTAGAAATTGGTAGCAGAGTTCCAAAATTCTGGCTCAGAACTTAAGCAATAATGATGTTAGGAGTCCCTTCTTCTCTTTCCTGGGTTCCTGGGATTTATAGTTGGATTTTTTTGTTTTAATACTGATCTATTGTTTAATTCTATTTTTAAATTAAGCAGCAACAGATATTCTTGCTAGTATTGAATAAATACATTTTGTAATTGAATTGTTTGAAACTTTGAAAATAAAAATGAGATTACTTGAAGGTTCATTCAGTCCAATTTAGGAGTGTCAGCTTATTTCATTTTGTTACAGGGCATTAAAAGAGCAGCAGCAGCAGGAACAGAACTTGGTGGCACAAAATCTCCAATTTGTCTACTCAGCAGAAGGCATATAGCAGGTAGATGGTGATTTCTGTTGGAATATTTCTGTTCCACAACATGCATACACCCTGTGCAGACATGCAACAGCCAAGGCCTTGCCCCATGGCTCAAGGGAGCATGATTCTTGCTCTTGTGCTCCAGCATGCAACACATCCATGTCTACCCATACTTCCAGACAGTACTCCCACCTCTGGCTAAGCCTTCTGCATGGGGTTGAACCTCTGAGCAGATGTGCCTCTGGTGAAATATTTTTCTGTGATTTATTGACTTCCAAGTTACATGATCAGGAAAAGCCACCAGTGGGCTTATTAAACCTTCTGACCCCCTGTCATGGTCATTAAAAGACACAGGCAGGAATCCAGGGAGCAAGGGCTTAAGGACAAGGTGGCCCCATAAAGTGGGCCTCTGACTGTCTCATCAGGTCACCCAGCTCAATAAGCTTCCAGACCTCCCATTCAGGAAGACAGCAGCTCTGTGGTGACTTAAGTCCCCAGGACACACGGGGATGAGCCTCCCTCAAGGCCAAATGCCCTGTCTTTGAGGCAGTCCTGGCTCTTTCGTGGCTCTGCTGGGTGAGCAGGCAAGGATTTACAAGTGCAAAGAATTGCATCTTTCTTTTTTATTTCCCCAGTGAAAACAATAATGAACAGGAAAAATTTCAGTCCATTTGACAGAACAAAAATTACACTTCTCAGCAGAAAAGGATTCTAACCAAAAAAATCTAGCCAGATCCAGTTACTTCTGCTTATGACAGACAGTTTTTCTTTCTAGCTTTTCCATGTGACTTCTGAATTCCCTTTTTTATTAAATTCTCTTTCATATCAGTGTTGTTCTTAAAACAGTAGTAATTTCTTATTACAGTCTTTTCCATGTGTATGTCATGGATACTCACTTACTAATAAGGGGTTTTAGCAGTAGCCTAGTCATTTTTTAACTCAATTGTGAAAACTCCAGGTCTTGCCTCCACAATTTATCTGGATTGTTTAAACAATTTAGAATCACATTATTACATAAAAGATATTCTGTTTATCACAAATGGTGGTAATTTATTACATTAGCTATCCAGTTTGTATATTCTTATAAATATTTAACAAAGTAGCTTTACAAAAATGTCCATGCTGTTTGTTCTCATTACCGTTTTACTGTTACAAACCTGTTAATCAACATAATAAACCAATGGTTATAGCAAGCAAAAAATTAAACAATTTATTAGTGGTATCTTCTGTGAGTAAACCAGGTATTACCTCCTAATTTATCTGTACATTAAATACCTCCCTTTGTGTACTTCATTCTTTTTTTCCACCAAATGCTAGTGTATTGTACTTATGGGAAGAAAAAACTGCTACAGATAGCTGTGGAAATACTGGATCAGACTCCACAATTTCTGTCCTTTTTTTTTCTGTATCTGATTCCTATTCAGTACTAGAGTCATATTCACAGCAGATGTCATCTGGACATTTTTCATGTAGGGTAGAAGGTTATCATGTAGATAACCCCAACTAGATGTAATAATGCACATACCTCAAATTATTGCTTACATAAACATCTTGTCTTCAGAGAAGAAGTAGACTGTAGACCAGTGTAGGTAGCTGGGAAAACCTCTTGGATAAATAAGCTGCATTCTTTTATTCTAGTTTGAAACCAAAACAGCTTACATGGTTTTAGATTTATTCCATAAACTCATGAAAGCTGATATCTCCAAACATTTTAGGGAGCTACTGGTACTGAAGCCTTTACCTCAGACTACTTCCACCTAGTTCCTTTTCTAACCCAGGGGTGCATAACACGCCCAGACCTTTGGGTTAGAAAATCGTTCCTGTTTTTAAAGACTATGTAACTTCATCCTAATTTCTGTTGATAGCAACCATAACCATATCTAACAACAGCTCTGACACAAACTCTGAACTCACCAGACAAAATATTATATACCAGAGATCCTGAACTTCTGCTTCTACCCCATCCTCCCACCCATTTCTTATTGTGTCCTTCAGAAATCAGCCCAGTTTACTACTTACATATGATAGTCTCTTTTTTCTTCATTGGCTTAATATATAACTTCCATTTACAAGCACTTTCTCTGCTCAGTACTATCTAAAGGATTTTAAGCCTTCCTTTCCCCATAGTCAGCAGGGAATAAATTTGGTACTGATTGATTGAGAAATATTCTCAGTATTTTTATATTCTAAGACCAGTAAATAGAGTATTGTTTACATTTACTTTTCTTTCTCTGTGGTAAGAAGATAATCCTTCAGATATGCTTGGTAAAACTTTCAAAATTTTATGTCTGCATGCTATAAAAAAGTTTTGTTAGCAAGTGTATTTCACTGGAGACATAGAAAAGAGTATAATAACTTAACAACAAGATTTTCAAAAGCACTCAAGGGGTGTTAGGGTCTATCTCTAAAAAGCTCACAGGCACTAAAGGTGTGGTAAAAACCAAGTTACATAATTTGTCTTTAAATATTTAACTAGAAAGTAATTGTTCTTATCAGTTGGAATATAACAGCAGAATTTTTCCAGTCATATGAAATGAAATAAATATTAGTAACAAACCATGACTGTTTTTCTAAAATGCCCCAACCCTTTCCAAAAGCCTTGCTTTGTCTGTCAGGATCCAACCATGCATGTAAATGGCGTCTCTTGCAAAGCTCTTTCCTGTTTGGGCTTTGTTTACATCAAGCTTCTGGTTACCAGAATCACTACAGAAAGGTCTTGTGCAAAGCATTGCTGTTGGATTGTGAAACATTGGTCTGCATTAAACTGATACTGAAAACAAATGTAAGAGGAAACAAATAAAGGGGAAAGACTTTTGTATACTTATACTAACTAGATTTTATAATGAAAATATTCTTGTGATTTCAATAAAGGAAGTCAACTAAAATAAAATGTGCCACTAGATTCTGTCCATTTTTCAGCTCCGGGGACCTCCTAAGCTTTTGTTCCCGAGAGTATCAAATTAAAACTAAAATGTACTGAAACTATTTATTTTCTGGCAAACCATCCAGATTTATTGTTATTTCACGTAACTAAAGTCTCTCAGTCACATTCAGGCTGCTTCAGAAAATATTATCACACTCCCAAGGAATGAAATGCTAGCAGTCTCAGTCTTCTAAATTCACCAAGCCTTATGGAAAACTGGAATGACATCTTTTCCCTGGGTCTTTCCAAGAAGTACTCAGTATGCACATTATAGGGCAGCACAGTTTAGATTCTCGCAGGGTATTTTTTAAGGTAAGTAAATCAGAAGACAGTAGGGACAGAGAATAGAATTGCTAATAAGAAAGAAGCATTGGTAAAGCTAATCTGAAAAAAGGATATTCCATCCCTTTTACTCCATTTCCTTATAAAATGCTACCTAACCCTTACCTTCGTAGTGTTGCTCTATTATGCTATATGGTATGAGCACAAGAGCAATTACAATATAATCCAGTTAGTAGGGAAAAACATAAATTGGCAGTGAAGTAAAAAATATGCATCATAGAATATAATAAAGATGAAACCTGCTTTGGTTTTTTTTGGGGTTGGGGTTTTTTTGCTGTACTTTAAGATCAAGAACTTCCTAATCTGCATTCAAATATCACAAAACTAAGTACAGATGAATGACTTGACAGAAACCACTAACAGAAGTGGCTCTTATCCTTTCAGAGGAATTTTCCCAAATTCATGCAGCTTAAAATTTGTATCTGGGTAAAATTTTCACTATAAAAGTCACATAAAGATCAGTAAAACCCCACCATATTCTACCCCCATTGCTGAGATACAAAAGTGTATAGCACCCCTCCCTCTCTGGAGGATATCCATTTCTATGGGGTTGCAGTTGATATTTCTAGAGTTGAAAGCTGTGCCTATATGAAGAAAACCTGATTCTGCATGGATATCAGAGCACACTTAACCTTGGCAGGTTATCTAAGAGCAGGGTCCACAAAAGGAGCAGATAAATATCCCTACCATCTGCTATTTCTCTAATGCAAGATGATAAAAAAGATTAAGCAAAATTTTGTCATGCAACCAACCTTAAAGTCAAGGCTGGCTGAAGAAGAACTGTGTGCTATTCAAAAGAAGAAAGGGCATACTTATGTAATACAGAGAAAGACAAAGAACATTACTAGCTATTGGCTGAATGTTTATTCAGTACCCATAATAATTAAACAATGTTAACAAATAAGTTATGCTACCATACACCGCTCAGATTCTAGGACTTTCATTTTAGATTTCTGAAATCTCAGAAACACACTACTTAAAGGATGTCACATAATTTGGAGTGCTCTCCAGTGTACCTTGCTCATGAAAACAAAAGCCTTTAGGAGATGAAAACTGGAACCATGTGAAACTGACAAGAAAAGCAAACATGAAAACATTATACATGTGGCTTTCTTGGATTAATGCTGTCACCAAAGAATGTTTTATTGTACACACAGCTAGACTTGCTTATGTTGTAACACAACACACTCCTGACTTGCTATCTATGAGTTATTTGCAATAACCAAATGAATTGCTGAAAATGAGAATAGAAACATTGTCGTCTTTTCCCCAAGAAGCCTTTTAGTAGGATTGGATGAACCATTCAAAATTAACACTGTTTACTACATGTCATTTTCCCTGTTAGAACTGAAACACAAACCAATAACAATCTTGCAGAATGTCCTTGTTATTCATCACTGTTCACTGACACTTGTCCAAACAAATTACTGCCTATGGATTATCTGAAATGTAAAGCTATTATTTGCACATAATTATAGGTGATAGATCACTCAAGTCACATGTTATTTAGATGCTAATGAGATGATCTCTATTTCATAGAATTGAGCATAACTGAATTTCCTAAATACCTGAAATTACCTGAGAAAATCTTCAGAATCTCTGAGTGATGAGACAGAGATCTAATTCCAGGAATTTCGGAGTGTATGTGTGTTTGTTGTAGGGAAAACCTGGCTAACTAGAGACATCTTTGCTGGTAATATACAGAGACCACAGATTTCAAAGCTCATTCTGGTTTGAGTGAGATGCCTAACAAAATTTTCATTTCCTTTTTCCTTGACATACAAGCCCCAAGTAATAGGAGAGACATGTGCTTGATGCTGTTCATATACACTGTCCACAGAGCCCGGTCTTACTTCGATTGCTTATATGTGTCTGCAGGAATTCCTATATCCCTCCTCAATAGAGCACTATTTCAGACACCCATTTCATGCTTGGTCTGAAGCCTTTGTATTAACTTGAAGAGTCATATCTACTGCTGTTCTTAATTGCTCATTTTTCATCTCACTACACATGCCCTGCATAAAAAAAAACAACTATATGTAGTGGTTTACTAGTCCAATTGGTGTAGCCCAGTAGTGGTAACTATCCTAGTGGTTACTAGTTCCAATGGCTGTAGCCCACAGTCCTGCTGGAGTCCCAGGAATCACAGACAACAGCCATACTCCTCTCTTCCTGCCAGTCAAAAATTCAGGACAGAATGAAGGGAAAACCTTAGCTTTAAGATTCTGTCTCACAATATTCTAAAACATGGTTGTACTGATGAATGGCTGAAGACTTTTCAGTGCATATTTACTTCTTTTCAGCACTGAATTATTTCTTCCTATCAGCAGTCATCTTAAGGATGGAATTTAACTGCTTCAGAATCAGATCTGCTGCATGGGTCTGAAAGGGTTACATGATTTGTACTTGGACTTCCTTGCAGATGTGGGACATCGTATTTATTTTAAAGTTACTGTAAGCAGTCTGTTTCATCAGGCATTTCATTCTGCTCTCTCTGACTTTAACCTATTCAGGCAAAACATTCACTTTAGTCAATGATACTTTTGTGGAAGAACTAAAAGCACGAGCCCGACATGTGGCTTGATGAAGTTAAACTTCCTTCCAGTATCTTACAATGGTGTATCTATACTGCAGATGTAAACGAAACAGTTTTCTTTCTTTTTTGATATGAACAAAATAGAAAAATTTTTTAACTTCCTTAATATAAAACAATGCAGGCCAAATCCTAGTTATATATATCCTAGAAAAGTGAATATGTCAATTACATCTTTTGTTTGGAGGGTTGATTTGATACTCAAAATATTTCCAGTAAGATTTATGTTAAACCTATTCTGACACAAAGATTTCAATAGGTTTCTGTAAATTTTCTCTATCTCTGAAATTCCTTCTTTGTTAAATAAAAGATTCAGTGGCTACATACTGTGGGCACTTCCTCTGATTTTTCATATACAGTTCCAATGCTATATGATTATTACATTTGTATGGGACAGTGATTGTAGAATAAGAGATTACTGAAATGCAATTATTTTTAGACTTCAGGGAGTTGTACATTGTTCCTGACTGCATCTGCTGAGATCCTGTAAAAACTGAGCCAGATGCTGCGTGGTATGCAAACACTTTGAGTTGCACAGATCATATGTGCAAAGACTACCAAAATACTCTCGAAAAAGTAACTGTAATTATGATGAACAGGACAGGCAGCTAAAATTGAATTCCATCCATTTCAATTGCACAAGCCACACAAGTTTATGGGAAAACTTCAGGTGTCACTGAAAGTGGCCCTACCTGTGGCAAAATTGTCTCAAACATTTAATGTCAGCAAGCACTGCTGAACAGAGGAAAGTGAAGAGGAAAATATTTTAGAAAGATACATACATATATATTTCTTTATACATATATATCTCAACAAGTGATTGGAAATAATTCACCATACTAGATTCCTAGCTAGCGTAAGTCAGTCTGACTCCACTGACACCTCATCCCCAGCCACCCCGCAGGCACATACTATTTAGCTTTGAGACGTCGAATAAAAGCCTTCAGTCCGCCTAACAAACTGCATTGCTGTACCTTAAAGTTTTTAATATATGATCTACATGATTTACTATGGTGCATTTCTCCACAATTCACAGCAAATTATAAACTCTGCTGGCTGTTGCAGCCTAAGATGGCAAACAGTTACTTACTCCTACACATGCATCTATTGAAGTCAGACCCTGGGCTCAACTGATTAGATCCAGAGCTGCAATTTTGATCCAAATACCGGAACTATGCATGACACTTCCTTTGTGCTTATGAATCTGTCCTTCAGATATCACCCCAGGCTTGAACAGGCCTTTCCCCACTCATAAGTAGCACAGTGCTTGCTGCATTCTCTCTTCAGAGTGACTACAGGTCTTGTAGAAATACACAGTTGCCATGTTGTAGATTTTAAAAGATGCATAAGTGCTAGTTTAAACCCTTTCAAAGGACAGCATTTTCACCTTCATAGGGGACCTGTGTGTGTGTGTATACTTCCATGTCTATAGCTATGTCAGTATCTACATTCTACATCTATCTTCCTGTATTTAAAGTTGGGACCCCCAGGGATCATTACTGGGTCAAACTCTGTTTAATAAGTGAGCTGGATGATGATATCAAACGTACTCTGATGAAGTTTGCTGACGATATCAAATTAAGTGGGGAAGTGGACACTTTGGAAGGGAGGGCCACCCTGCAGGAAGATCTGGATAGGCTGGAAAGGTGGGCCAACAAGAACCTTATGAGTTCAACAAAGATAAGTGTAAGGTCTTGCACCTAGGTAAACACAATCCAAGAGTGCAGCAGAGGCTGGGATCTGCCAAGCTGGGAGCAGCTCTGTGGCAAGGAACCTGGGGGTCCTGGTGGACAACAAGCTCAATATGAGTGAAGGGTGTGTAGCTGTCGCAAAGAAAGCCAACAGGATGCTGGGTTTCGTCAACAAGGGCATCACCAGCAGAGATAAAGAAGTCATTATACCACTCTACTGTATGCTTGTCAGGCCACACCTGAAATACTGTGGTTTAGTCCCCACTATGCAAAAAAAGATGTGAACAGCCTGAAAAGTGTCCAGAGAAGGGCTACAAAGATGATCCAAGGACTGGGAAGCCTGCCGTACAAGGAAAGGCTGAGACAAGTAGGTTTGTTCAGCCTTGAGAAAAGAAGGCTTAGGGGAGACCTTATCCCCATGTTCCGGTATTTAAAGGGTGACTGCAAGGGAGACAGAGACTCCCTTTTTACAAGGAGTCACACGGAAAAGATGAGGACTGATGGGCACAAATTATTCCTGGGGAGATTCTGACTGGACATCAGAGGAAAATTTTTCACAATGAAAACAATCAGCCTTTGCAATAACCTCTCCAGGGAAGTGATGGATACCCCAATGCTGGATACTCTTAAGATTCAGCTGGACTGGGTACTGGGCCACCTTGTCTAGACCATGCTTTTGCCAAGAAAGGTTGGACCAAGTGACCCCTGAGGTCCCTTCCAAGCTGGTATTCTATGATTCTATGATTCTATGACTCATTACAGTAACAGACCCCAAACAACTAATGATACTAAGTGAAATGTTTTTGTTTCCAGATTACATTTTTTTTTGCTCTAAATTTTTAATGCCAATTTTCATTTTGCTTTATTTTTTGTACACATGAATATGAAAATGAAGGAAAAACAACATCCCTTGTGAATAATTACCTATTGCTAGTACTTAACAGTCAGCAGGCATAAACAATGATCAATAGAAAAAGTGAAAAGTTAATTTCAGAAAGCAGTTTCTAGAAGAGCAAACTAATAAAACAAGCTTCAGAGAACACTGAGGTTTCCATCAGTCAACTGGTTCCTTTAATCACAGAGACTTCTGAAAAGTTGCAATTCTTTTCCCTTGTGGAAATCAGCCCTCTACTTCCGTTAACTGCTGGGATTGTTCTATTCTTCTCTATTTGTCTACCATAAACCTGAAGTCCAACAGTCACTGCAGTCTCCTAATGATTTCAGAAGCACTGGATCACCTTTTACATGGAAAAGTCTCACAGACATCTCTTTAAAATATATTTAGCATTTTATGGGTGTATCAAACTGAGTGACCTTGTACACTGGACCCAAGTATCTTTTTTTGAGCAGAATTGCACTACTGGACTGGTACATGTGGCTTCCTTAATTTCAAAACACCAGGCACCCCGGCAATACATAAAGCTAGAGCTATTTGATTTCACAGCCTTCATAAACTGCATCTAATGACATTTTCAAGGTCTAGACCATGAAAGATGAACAAGCAGCCAATACAATGTGAATCTTCAAAAAGCTTCTGAAAAAGGAGGTGATGCAAGTCCAAGTTTGTGATTTTTAATTTCAAAAAAGTAGACATTACTGGTCTTGAAAACTAGAAGTAAATAAAAGACCCCATCTAAACAAGAAGAAAGATGGAAAAGTAATGCAGATATCTCTGCACATGATTAAGTTGGGTTCAGAAGGCTGTAACAGTACTCATGCAAAGATATACCCAGTTCATAAACTTTCCAATATATAAAAATTTGTTTGGTTGTCAGGTTTCTTATGTAAGTCTTATCTACTGTTTCAGACAAGTTATAAGTTTTAAAATTACTAAGTAGCAAAATGGTCAAAATGAGCTGGAACAGATAAAATTGCTACAAGCAAATTCATCCTGTAACTTTATTTTTTTTTTAAGCTGATGACTGTCTCTTTAAACCTACATTTTCATACATTTTATATTTTTAAAGACCTTTACTCTTGACTTTGAAAGTTTTGCTGTTAACACATAAATCACTGAGACATGAGGAGGGATGTTTAGTGACTTGTTCCTCATAGTAATTGCTATACATTTATAGAAGAAACAGCTTGTTCAGAAAGAGGTGTACAAGATTACTTCGTTCTACTTAACAAGAAAAAATGTAACATCTTCTTATAAAACAAAATGTTGATGGTACTGATACCATATAGTAGAGACATTTTAACACACCATCATTTCAAAATACAAAGTTCTTCGGAAAACTCGTGTAAATAGATAATCTATCTTTCATACATTGTGCCAAGCATTTATGTAATCATATTGTAAGTAAATATGCCAGAATTTTTTTTTTTTTTTGGGTGGTAATTAGAAGATCAATTTTCATTAGCCAGAAAACCTAAGAAAAAAAAATCACACTGCAAAGTATATTAATGTGATTCTAGCTAATGATTATGCTTCAGTCTTCACACAGTCACAGACAAATACACAGATGAACAAAATTGTGGCATAGCTGCAAATAATGGAAACACTCCATTAGCTATTAAAAGAGTTAGAATTTCAAACTGAGTCTAACGTTAAGTAATGAATAGTATGGGCAAATCTCTGCTTTATTAAGTGAAATGCCAAACAGCTTTTATGGCTACTGAGGGTTACAGAGACATGAGCCATTGCTGAAGATGTCCAGCATTTGTTAGCTCTAGATCTGGATTTGTTTTTCTCAGAAACATACAATTTTTTCTTAGCTGCATAAAATACATATTCAACATCTTATTTTTATCCATCTGTGATGACACTTTGATTCTGTTTTACTTTTCTCTGAACTGCCTTCTGTGATCTCAGTAAGCAGATTTTTTTTTTAGATAAGCAACACTTATTTCTCAAAACAGATATTATGTCTTATTATCCCACAGGCATTTCTATGATGAACACTGCATGCTCATTTATGGTCAGTTTGTGTATATGAAACAACCTTGACTGTGAGAATAAAGAGAAAACTGTAGTTCAGATATGTCACAAGAGAGAAGATGGTTCAGTTAATTTTGTTCTCTTCTTATGTAGTAGGTTAATGCTCATTTCACTTTTTATATAAAATTTTAAGTGCTATCACATATGGCTTATAATGGCACTTAAATATAGGTGTGAGATTTTTATTAGTTCGTCTTTCACCTACTCTAAAATTAAGAGAGACCATAAAAAGATAATTGTACTCTGCCTAAAATAAGAAAATCCTTTGTTCTTAAAATTATGATGCATTTTCATATCTCTAATCATTATGTAATAAATACAGTGCTGTAGATTATCCACTCACCTTATCTAAAACTGATAAAAAAATCACATATTTAGGACAAGATCCTCAGCCCTTCAACCCTCTGTACAGCCCACAGAGTATTCCCATGGGGAAGACATGGCAAGGAAGGGTTATCAGAGATGAGATCACAAGGTGTAATACTGAGCTTGTAAGAGCTGTAAACCCCAGGGAGATACTTGTGTAACCAAGAGATGGATCCTTTGCTTATATAACATCTGAGAAATTATTTTAAAGTCTGGAAAAATCAAATAATGTGTGGTTTCTTACCGCTTAGTTATGAAGAATGGGCTTGGCTCTTCTGCAGGTACTAGACCCTGATTGAGCCTTCTTTCATCATGACTCTCATGCTAAGCTACACCAAAAAATAAAAAAGCCAAATCAAGGTTTAGAAAATAGAGTTAAACAGAGAAATAGAATTCATTATATTATATAAACCCATTCACTTATACCTTGAATATTGCCCTGAGTATCAATTACATCTCAAATTTTACTGCCCTACTCTCTTTACACTGAGAGCAGTAATGTGGAACTGGAAAAGGTCTGAAACTTTGTGCTGGGTTGACCTTGCCAGGCTGCTAGACAGCCACCCAGCTGCTCTCTCACTCGTCTTCCTCAAACAGGACAAGTACGATAAAAAATCTTGTGGGTCAAGATACACTCAGGGAGATCTCTTACAAGTTACTAGGTCCAGGAAAAGAAGAACTGACTTGAGGTATAATAATTTCATGCCAGTCAAAATAGATCTGGAGAGTGAGAAATCAAAATATCACCTTCCCCACCACCACAACTTGTTTCCCTGTCCCTACTTCATTCCTTAATTCCCAAACCCTCTACATCCCCCAGCTACACCCAAGAGGTGCAAGGGGCATGGGGAATGCAGGATTACTGTGGGTACATAACAGTCCCTCTCTGCCTCTCCTTCTCTCTCACATTTTTCCCCGGCTCCAGTGTGGATCCTGTCCACGAGCTGTAGTTTCTCTCCACGTGCCCCAGTTCTTCTCAGGAGAACCTGCTCCAGCGTGGTCTCTCCAGGGCCACAGTTTGTGTCAGGAGAACCTGCTACAGCTTAAGTGCTGTCCCTGTCAGGACCACTTGCTACAGTGTGGGTCCTCTAGGGCTACAGTTCCTGTCAGAGGAACCAGCTCCAGTGCAGGCTCCCCATGGGTTTCAGTTCCTGTCAATCAAGAGAACCTGCTCCAGCATGAGCTCTCCATGGGCTGCAGTTCTTGTCAGAAGAACCAGCTTCAGCATGGGCTGTCCAGGAGCAAGGGTCCTGTCAGGAGAACCTGTTCGAGCATGGGCTTTTCATGGGTTACAGTTCCCGCCAGGAAAAATCTGCTTCAGCATGGGCACAGTTCCTATCAAGAGAAGTTGTTGTAGCATGGGCTTTCCATGGGCCACAGTTCATGTCAGGAGAACCTGTTCGAGAATGGGCTCTCCATTGCCACAGTTCCTGTCAGGAGAACCAGCTCCAGCATGGGTGCAGTTCCTGTGAGGATAAATGCTCCAGTGCGGGATCTCCACAGATCTCAGGAAAAATCTGCTACAGTATGGGGTCTCCAGGGCCAGAATTCCTGTCAGGATAGCCAGTTCCAGCATGGGCTGTCCATGACCACAGTTCCTGTCAGGAAAATATGGCAGAGTGTGGGATCTCCACAGGCTGCAGCTCTTTTAAAAGAACATGCTCCAGCATGGCCTCTTCATGGGCCACTGTTCCCGTCAGGAGAACCTGTTTGAGGATGGGCTTTCCATGTGCCACAGTTCCTGTTACAGAACTCACTCCCGCATGGGGTCTCTGTGGCCACAGGTCCCTCAGGAAAAACTACCCCAGCGTGGTCTCTGGAGTTCCCTCACTGGGTTCCTCCATGAGCTGGTATCTGTTAAGGGCTGCAGGGGAGTCTCTGCTGCCTCCTGGGTCTCCTGCTCCCCGTCCCTACCCCTGGGGTCATGGCGCTGTCTCTCACTCCCTCCCTCACACCTCACTGCCTGGGCAGCGGTTTGCCCTTTTATGGGCATTTTCAGAGGCGCCACCAGCTTTGATGATTGGCTGAGCCTGCAGGGAGCCCATCGGGGATCCGCTTGGAACCGGCTGTGTCCGGCACGGGCAGCCCCTGCGGCCACCCTGCTGCCACCACCTTGCCATGGACACCCAAAACCACCTGCCAGTAAGAGCTCAGTAAAGGCGCAATGGCTTCTGTGCAAGGAGTTACAGCCATGGCAAGCCCCTTCAGCCTGGGGCACACAGGCAAGACCTGCCTACCCCTTCAGCTGCCTGGCACAAGCGAGAGCTGGGGAAAACAGATGAAGCTGTGGAAACCAGTTTCCAAACAAAAGCTATGAGCTGATGCCAATTCAGTCCCTGAGTTTCTAATCAGGATATTTGTGTGTGAGCTGAACTTTAAGTTCACTAAAATTCAGGGCTGTGCTACAGGTGAACACATGTTGCACAGTCATCCAGGACATGAGTGATTCTCTGAATCATTTTGCTACTGGAGTTATTAAATAACCAGTTTCACTCTTCATTCTGCCCCTGTATAAGTATTTATGCATTTGGCATAAAATAACTGATGCACATGTATATTGGGTGTTGAGTCTGCAGAGTTTGCAAGCTCACAAAAGGTTACATACACTTCAAATACATCCAGCTATGATTACATTTCAGAAGAAACTCAGATGTCAAAATCAAAACCTAAAAAAGACAATATTAAAGCTACTACATTTAGTACTATAACCACTGCCAAGAGAACTCAGAGAAACTTCTCTAAGGAAGACACCACTCTTTGTTTCATTTAATTGCAAGTTTTACAGCAATAGTTTGCAACATTGTTACAATGGTACCCATTATGAGGATCTTACCCATTATGCTATAAAACTTGTATTGAGAGTTTGCAACATTGTTACAATTGTACCCATTAGGAGTATCACTATACAGAAAAGAAAAACCCAAACCAACAAAAAACCAACCAACCAAACAAAAGAAAACCCAAACCAAACCAGATACAGATGACTTCAACAAAAAATATTTACACTTAAAATGTGAGGGTCTAGACCTTTATTGGACCTGATTACTATGAAATCATAGATACACAGCTAGCAAATAACTACTACCAGTATCAAGGACATTTTAAGTCAACATTTTAATAGCTAGAGCTCTGACAGTTTGCAAGAAAGTTTTTGTTTCCCCTGATTTTTAAAGACATTAATAAAACCATGAAGACACATCATGGGGAATGCATGTGGTTTGTAATCATACTAAGAGAATGCATGGCAGGAGTGCTATAAAAACATTAATATACATACATAACATATATAACAAGCTAGAACAATTTATTTTTCTAATCTCCTCTGACAAATTCCAGAAGTCTCACATTGCACGTGGCTATACAAAATCACTGAATTTTCACTGCCTTCTACCATATTTTCTTCTTATCATAATTTTGTCCTGGATTTAGCTGTGGCTGGTCTTAGGCTTTAGTATGCACCTCCACTAACATCTCAGGGCGGGCTCCTGGTTAGAGATGCCTGCTTCCATCCTCACATAGATTTAGAGTTTGTGAAATAATCATTTTTCTGCATACCTAGAATTCCATGCTAGCATCAAAGAAATGACCGATGGATTAGAAATATTTCTAATATACTCTCTCAGGAAGCAGAGTCAGACATAATGATTACCATGCTTCATAAAGGCAGCCTGGAGTCCATATTGAGAGGTATGATCTCATTATGATGTTGTCTGATGAAGCACAGTATCACATCCTGGAAAATGTAAGTTATGGTATCCTGAAGACAAGATTGAAATTCAACTGGCATTTCCTCCAGATGTTTCCTTTCAACAGTTCTCCTCCAACAACTGTATTGGTTGGGTCTTTCAGTTGTTTGCTTTTTTATTTATTTTTTCATTAAGAAATAAGGGAGTCTTGCGAGTTTGTTTCCTATCTGAAACATAGCTGTTCTCACTGCTGAAAGAACATGCTCTGCACACTACCAAAACCTTCTTAATCTGGGGCTGCTTTCATAGTGCTTAATTTTCCTATGGAGACAAAGGCTTTCGGCCTCAGCATCATTTGATTCTGAACTATTAATTGTCCAAGTTTCACCAATCATTTACCATACATATTTTTGTTACAAATTATTTAAAAATAAATAAAGAAGAAAAGAGAAAAAGAGAGCAAAGGTCACCCCCCACTCCTCTTAAAATATTCAGTCATTCACGTATCCTTGAATGGACACCTTTGGAAAATAACAACCAATATGGCAGCCCTGTGTAACGTAACAGTCTCGTATTGACATATGCACCTACTTAAAGCTGACACAAATTGAAGCTATTGTATGACCAAGTGATTTTGATGGTGATAAATTCATACCTGAGTACAGTACTAGTGCTTTGTGTCAGCAAAACTGATATCTACTTCGGTCTGCTTTGGTTAAATGACCAAAAGTAGTGCTTTTAGCTTGTCCTCTGGTTTATCTTGCCTAGCAGAAGCAATAGATCAATGTTTAACTTACAGTTGCTTTGCAGCTAAAAAATAAATATTGGCAAATTTCTTATGGACTCTGATCCATACCATTACACCCAATCTCTTCAGCAGACATGTGGAACCTATAGAATAATAGAAATGTGGGGGGAAAAAAAACAAAAACTTGCAATATCAGGAGATGGTCAGGCAATTTTCTGTCGAAATCAAAAATAACTTCAGGAAAAGGTCAATTTAAAGAAATTCTTCATCCTGAAAAAGGGTGAAAACTAAATATTTTTTATGTTGAAATAATCTGAACATACATTTTTGCTTTTCATGTCAAAATAACTGTATCAACCCTAAAATATTTGTTTGAAAAGGTGAAAATAATGAAAAATGCTACAACTGTGCTGATCCAGACTTTTGCAATGGAAGAGACAGAGGTGGCACATGGACATTTGAGATGGGAAAGTTTCAAAAGCTCAGCAGTTCCTTTGGAATGGGAAAAGAGGTTGCTACTCAGCCCCACTCCAGACTAATTATTTATGGTCGTATCTGATCTTGCAACTCAAAAATCTTGGACAAAATTCTAAGAAAGAAAAAGGATATGCAATGCATTAATCACACATACACATATAATGATTAATTTCCAGTATTACCTATTTGTAAATCAGAATGCAGTCATTAATTAAGATATTGTTAACTATAATGATCTATTGTTTGCTTCTCACAGTCAGGTTGCCATAGCCATTGTCTGTATGACACCATTATAAGGTGAAATATTGGAAAGCTCTTTTGGAAAGTCTGTCTTTCCTTCACCAATACAAGTGCTTAAGGGACGAAAAAACTTCCTTAAAGTATTTCCTAAAAAGGCATCACGTGAGTGTGAAGACATTTGTCAATTAAATGAAAAGTTTCTTCCTCTTTAACTGATTCTAAATGAAATTCAGATCTCTAAAGAGAACACTAGCAAAATTATAAGAATCAAGGCCCTTGCTAATATTAGCTACTTCTTGGTGCCTCAGACATCTGTGCTTAATTACACTTGTCAGTGGACAATATATGCTCTTCGTGCAAGCTCACATATATCTTACAGCAGACGGAAGATGAAGTTTCTTGAAGAGAATCTTAGGGGTAAGTGTAACAGTATATTTGCCTTCTATAATTTCTCAGATGACAGCATATGAATAATAGACTTTTTGGCCCACTGCCATTGCTGGGAGAGGAAGGGAGTGAGAGCTTAGATGACTTCCATTTGAAATATCAATATTGAAGTGCTTAGTTTCAAAATGAATTTTTCAACTCTTTCTAATTGGGAACAGGAAATCAACCACTGATCATTTTTATTTCTAATTGAGAGTAGATCTGGAGACACTCTTCTATAAGCAATGGTAGACTTACATAACACAAACAAGATCAAGGACAGACACAGTTGAAAGTAGGCATACACATGAAGATTTTTAGGAAAGTTTGCTTTCCCTTGTATTTGCAGCACAGTGAAAGAACTCACAATCAGTTACCCAATGTCTGCCCATACATAAGACTTAATTTAATACAAATGCCTTACAAGCTAGGTAATCAAAAAGGGAGTAGTACAGATTACGCAGAAGAAAGCTAATGAGAGACATTCAGAATTATTATGTTCTTCCTACAGTGATTTTCTTTCCTTTCTTCTCACCAGCAGTAGGATGTATTAGAGGTAAGCAATGTTGACAGTAATTAAAGACCCAAACCATTGTTTTTCTCAAATTGGACAACTATAGGGAAGACAAGTTGTTTTTTCTTCCAAGCAACTTCCTTTCATACACCTTCCAAATGCATAAACTAACACATGAAAATCTTGGCAGTAGTTAGTACCTCATAATTGGATTTGAAATACTAAACCTTGAAGGACTATGTATCACCCTATACAAAACTGTATGGTCACCTTGTTCACATCATGTTGTATGTTGATATCTATAGCACTAGTAAATCTGGTTTACTCTTATATAGCTCTTTTTAAGCTGGACCCTTCAGGACATAGGCAGAAGAGTATTTGGACCAAGATCACTGAACTCCAGCAGAAGATCAATGCTAGGGAAATGGATTTCTGATTCCATTTTAAAGTAGATGTGTAGGCTTTAAGTATGCAGACTCTTTCCACTTATAGAAAGCAAAGGCTGTTGGCTCACAAAGCTCCTAAAGCTGCAGCAGAAGCTTAAACCACACTACTAATACAACCAACACTGCTGGCTAGCCACACAACATCTACACTGCAAATCTGTTCTAGGTTTGGTGTTTCTGCTGTGTTATTTTTAACCCAGATCACTTCTCTGATCTGGTTCATTGCTCAGATACAGAACAGTATCAGTGTAACAGAGGCAGCAGTATGATCCAAGAATGAGCAGCAAGAGATGAGGACAGTCAGATGAAGTGCACACATCTGCTATAAAAAATTCTTGCCAAACTGTGGACTAATATACTTTCTCACTTAACATACCATCCCAACAACTCCTCTGAAATTGCCTTAGATGGTGAACCAATGTCATGCAGAAGAGCAAGACACTCTGATATTTTGCTTCCAGCACTATTAACTCACAGAGGACTGTGGAATATGTGCTGTCCAGATTGCATAGCAGCAAGATGTTTTGGGAAGAATTTCCTTTTATTATTTCAGGATAAATTTATATCTATCAATGTATACTTTCTTTATAAATTAGTGTACTTGGCTTCCAGTGTTGGTTCTACCTTTCCTGCAAGTTCTCCTAATAATCCCTAATAAAACTCAAGTTCTCTCTCTATCACACCATTTTGTCAGTTTTGCATTGATTTTGCTCTCTGCCTGGTCCTGCACCTGATCAGTACTAAAACCCTCAAATATTTCTCAAAATACGTATTTCTCACACTGCACTAGATTTATGTTCCGCTGATTTCATTGATGTCTGGTGGATCACAATCACATAGACACTAGCACAGTCTAGGAGACAGCAAACACTTTTCTTCCTGGCAGGTGAAGTGCAATACAGTTCTTATGTGCATATATAAGCAACTATTAACGTGCCAATAAGTGAATCCTACAGTTTTATAATCTACCTTCTCCTGTCAGCTAAGACCCTTGCCACCAGCCCAGTGCCCTCTTTAGCAGTCCAGGGGCTGCTAGACTGGAGGTTCTACAAAGTCCCTAAAACTTTCAATAGAGTCTCTGTTTCTCCCAGCAATACTGGTCTCAGGAGACAGTAACTTGTCTCTGAGTACCACAACCACCTGGCACACATTTACCCTTATATGGCACTCATTAATAAGCTACAACACCAAGTGCAAGAAACAAGACATCTAATCAAGGGTTTGGGTGGGGTTCTCCCAAATGGTTCAAAATACAGCTGCAGAGATTGCTCAGATGCAGTTATGTGGTTTCTGCATCAGCTATTTGCAAAATGATAGACTTAAGATGGGTCTTGAGAGAGAGCAGAAAGAGGTGTTTAGGAGATAAACTAGCAAGGGAAAAAGAGTCTGGGAAGCTGCTCCCTTCTCTGTCATTTGATGGACAGAGTATGTGTCCATTTTTGTGAATAAGAAATGAACCCAGGAATTGTAACAATCTCTTAAAGAAAAACATTAAAGTCCCCCAAACTGGCTGAGTGGTCAGAGTGGTGGTAAAACAATGTTACAATTTCCCACCAACCAAACCACAATTTCACATTTTGGCTTTGAATCATGCTTGTTTTGCTGCTTTCAGAATGACAGTGAAAACTTCTTGACTGGTAAAAATGCAGATTCACAGCTGCTGTTGATTGCTGTAACTCCTTTGATGTCAGTAGTTGGAAGGAAGACGAATAGCAGCTGAGGAGCTGCTTAACTCCTTTACACGAAACAGTCACTGCTCCACATCAGGGTGATCCAGGGAAGCCCTCTGATGGTTCTAGAGATGAGGACTTAAGAAAAGATACACTGCTGACTGACTGACAAACTGTCTGATCTTGCAACATGTTGATCTCATTCCGGGAGTTACACATCTGCATGTGCTTCGGCCAACAAGATTATCACTCCTGTGTTGTCCCAGTGCCCCACTCTGGTAGTTGCTCAGCATTTTGCACAAGTGGAACTTTATACATTTCCACCAACTGAATGGAAATGAAAGGGGGGGTTATTCTAAGAGGCTGAAAATAACATGAATTTCCATTAGGAGATGGTACTCTACCATTTCAGAGTAATTTCTAATGTATATAAATTCAATAGCTTAAGTGATACTGGGTTTGTCTTCCAGATACAATAAGTAAACTGCATAACTAAACTTTTCATTTGGAAGTGCTTGTGTTCTTGCTCCTCTAGCTCAAACTACTGTATACGTGGATTATGGCAGCAGGGAAGCCCTAGCATTCAGTGGGCTTCAGCAGGGCAAGGTCTGTAGGCAGAAGTACCAGCCTTGAGTTCAGTATGCACACAGTTCAGTACGAGTTAAACCAAGAGTCAGTGACTGACTTCTGAAAACACGCACAATAAAGCTCACTAAGATCAAGGGAGCCTTTTCAGTAACTACTAAATACCAGATCTCTTGCATGATGCTCAGATTTTCTTTGTTCCTGTGCTGTCTGGAGGAATGGCTGGTAAGTCTATCAGCAACAGAAGAACTGAACAGGAATGTGAAAAAGTTACTCTAAAATGTAAAAAAAGCCAAAAAAAAAAGCGATGGGGGGTTTGTTCTGATTTCATCCTACTAAGTGAGCAGTCTTGCCCAGAATAGGTAAACTGGGCTCAGGACTGTCTGCTGCTAGGGCACTGGTTTCAGGACTCAAATACACCGACCGAGGGCTAGGGAAGACCCCCTCAGAGCAATGATGGTGGGCGAAGGCTTACCGCACAGGGGCACTGGGATTTTTTTTCTACATCTGAAAGGATAATGCAAGCCCTGCCACCCAGTCTCCCTCCCTGAAGAGGGGCCTGCGCTTAGCTGGAGCTCCCCGGTTGGCGCTCAGGGCAGATGGGCTGCAGGAGCAGCGAACTGGACTGACCGAACCCGAGCACTTTAAGGGAGCTGGGCCGCAGTCAGAGGAAGATTTTGGGAAAAGTCCGCTGCTCTCCCTTTTTCCCTTCTGCCGCC
>NW_009930579.1:0-774 GCF_000696875.1 Nestor notabilis
TAGTCCTGTATAAACACTTGTCACGTTGGACTGGGCTTTATGAGACAGGTTTGTGACGGGGATGGAGCCTGGGGAGTGGAGACCTTGACTGACAGGTCGGGTTAAACTCCCTGACAGGCCTCACTGTCTGCAGTGCTCTACAGCAGCTCCCCACTTGCTTGCGGAGAACCATGGCCATCTCCTGTAGGAAATATTCCCCAACCTCCTCCACCAGGAAAATATATTTTGGGGTAGAAAAAATGGATGCTAGAGAAAGAAGGCAGTGGGTGGGGATTGTTTCATCCCCCACTTCAGGTTTTGAAGCCTTAGATGAGGCCCATGGACAAAAGCATCTGGGAGGGATTATGGCCCTGACCTGGTGCTGGTGTTTATACCAAATGAAATGTCTCATGATAAGAGGGCATCGTGTGGCCTGACCTGCTCCACAGGGCTTGTTTACATCTCAGAAACAGGAAAACTTCACCCACATTTTGATTCTTGTCAAAGGAGCCTGTGGATGCTGGAAGTTTATAAGGGTTTAAGAGGAGACTGGGCAATTGCAAGTAGAAGAAATTGCTGAGGGGTTACTAAGTACATCTGGCTCAAGACTTCCTCTGAGTTGGAAACCGAGGATTTGGAGTAGTATCATATGTTTGTCTTGTTCTTACATGTCTCTGGGCATCTTCTTATGGTCACTGTTAGAAGGAAGCTATGAGGGAAACGGAGCCCTTGGCCTGACCTAGTGGGACAGTCTGTGTGAGGACCTTGTTCCTTGTCTCCTGTTTGTAGGGTCAT
>NW_009930580.1:0-506 GCF_000696875.1 Nestor notabilis
CTGTGGGTCCAGCAGCGGGTGCCAGGGGAAGGGGTCTGGAGCCTGAGCCCATTTGAAAGTGCCCAAAGCAGATGGTTTCACTGAGCACAAGAGGCCTTAATGGTCATGAAGAGCCAGCGCCGCAGCCTCTCCAGGTGACAACAGAGACACGGGGCCGGGCAGAGCAGGCTCACTACAGAGCCAACAGCCCAGGAGCCCTCTGCCTGGGATCTGTGTGAAATGTGAAATGGGGCTTGTTCGCAGCACTTCACAGCTATATCTGCAGCAGCAGGGGCTTTATACCAGGTGGAAGCATTTTGGCCTTTACCTATTCAATCTTTCAGTCTTGGTCAAAATAAACGTTTCCACAGTACTGCATGAACAGAGAAAAAGAAAACAACATTTGTGTCCTATGTAGGAAATGGGGACAGGAGGAGAGAAGCAGCTACTATTTTACCCAGTGCACAACTGAGCTGTACAACATATTGCACCCTGAAGCTGGTGCCACATTGCTGACCCGAGCAAAG
>NW_009930580.1:696-9481 GCF_000696875.1 Nestor notabilis
CCACCCTGCCAGCCCTGTGCCCCAGGCACAGCCTTCCCACCCTGGAGCCCATCCTGCCCAGCCAGCATCACGACTCCTTCTCCTGCAGCGCCAGCTCACCTCTGCCAGCTCTCCTCCTCCTTCTTTCACCTCCTTATAGGAGCCTGGCCAGGATTTTGGGATCCGCAGCAGAGATCTCTGCCTCCTCCCAGGCAGGACTGAGTCTCTTTGTCCCTCCCCAGCACACAGGGCATCAAGAACGGGACAGAGAAACCATGTCCCCTCCAGCAGTTCCTCCTCCTACATCCACCCCGAGATGCCGGGTGCGGTTCCAGTCCCCTTCCCCAGGATCCTGCCCCATCCAGCGAGGGAGGAGAAGGGAGGAAAGGTCCTTCTGGCACTTTCTCCGCTGGTGGCGAAAGGGTCAAAGTGAACCAGGCAAGTTCCTGCCTCCTCTTCCCCCCTCCCCGGGAAGGGCTGTAAATCGCAGGAAGCCACAATGGGCTGGAGCCGGCCCAGGGGCTATTTTTACCTCTGCCCCAGGGCTGGGTGCTCCCAGGGGCACCCCCCCTGCCCCAGCTCCTGCCGGGGGGCTGCGAACCTGGCGCTGAGGTGCCCGGGGGGGGGGAACGTCCCCAGCCAGTGTGGATGGAGAGTGGGCACTGCCCAGCCCAGGCTCCAGCAGGGACAGAGCCACAGCATTTGGCCTGGGACCAACCGGGACCATCCCAGTTCCTTCATGTGGGGCCGCTGCTCAGGAACTGAGGCACGAGCAGTGCCGGGAACTGGGTCCGCATCCAGCACTTCCCTGTGCGACGGCACCAGCGCCAGGACTGCCGGGCTGATGAAAACAGAGGCTAAAACGGAGGCCGAGCAGGATGAGAGCGGCCAGGGCTTGTCCAGGCTCTGCAGGCACCGGGAAAAATCCCAGGAAAAGCAAGGAAGGGACAGGACCTATTCTGCTGCAATGAACTTGGAGAGGAGCAACGTGGGCAGCTGCCTCTTCCAGCAGCACTTGGGCTCTGTGGGCACGATACGGCCGTGCCAGAGCAAATCCAACCATCTCCAGAGGAAGATGGGAAAAGGATGGGGGCAAGTGATGGAGAAACGTGGGATCTGCCGCAGGAAGAGAGGCACCCGCGTTCCCACACGGGAGAGGACCTATTCTTAACTCCAGACAACATGAATCACTGTTTATTAGAACAGGTTTTATTTTCTGAGTGGGAATGACGGTAAAGCCACAAGTGAGTAAGAGCAGCCTCAGATTCCCCTTTCTCTGGCGGATGCAGGGTATTCCCATGGGATGCTCTTACCAAACACCTGCCCCTGCCCCAGAGCAACTGCCTTTCTCTCCAGCTCCTCCTCAGAGCACAGTTGAACTGGTACATTCAGGCAAAGCAGATTCCCTTTGGGATACAACAAGGGATGATTTGAGGGGCCCTTCCCGGCATCAGCATCCCAGGCAGCTCCTGCTTCCCCTGGGGAGGCCAATGGGGGTTGTGTCACTTCGACTTCTAGGAAGGGATTTATTTATCAGCCTCTTGTGCGTGCACTCAGGTGGCTTTTCTTAGTCACGTGGATGCTCAAAGTCCCTTGTTCTCATTTCAGACGACTCAAGAGCTCTCACAAGGTGCTCTCTGCTCCGCAATGGGGCTTTGCTTCCCTCCAGCTCACTGGGAAGCAAACAAGGTACCAGGCAAGCAAAGCAACCCTGGGCACAACCCAGCCACAGCTGGCAGAGAAACCTCCAGCCCTTGCAGTGGGAAAGAGAAGGCTGAGGAGGTCCTTAAAGAGATTCCTTCTTCTTCCAGCACCACTTTTCAGAGCACCGTCCGGCTCCCGATGACACAGCCCTGCTCCTGCAGGCCCCTCATGGCAGGGACAAACAGCCCCCTCAGCTGCACCCGTTCAATCCTCTCCAGATGCCTTTCTCCTTTAAAAAGAGAACTGTAAAACCCCACTTCAACTCCCCCGTGGCCACGCACGGGCAGGATGCAGCCACCTGCTCCTGCTGCTGCTTTACTCTCACAACCCACTAAAAGCCCTTCGTGGTCCGAGGTCCATGCAAATGCCAGCGCCTGGAGAGCAGCCCACGGGAGCTGGGTGGCTGCAAGCCAGCGGAGCCCGGGGTGCAGGCACTTTCCTTAGGGGGAAGGCAGGAGTAGAAGGCTTGTTATACAAGTGTAAAAATACCAATGGCTCGAATGGGCACGAATAACATCACGTAACCTAAGGCAGTCGCCCACAAGTTGGTGCAAGTAGGAACAAGACCGCAGCTGGACCCAAGAGAAAGCACTGGGGCTCCTTGTTCAAACCCTGCAGTGGCGGCTTCAAAACCCCACGGCAGGCGATGGCTGCGAAGCAAGTCAGGTCAGTACTGCGACCCCAGGGCCAGACAGGAAAGAGACAGAGATGGAAGAAGGTGCCAGGACTGAGGGCAGCGTCCCCAGCACCAGAGATGAGCAGCTGGGCTGAACCCACCGCCTGCTGCAAGGGACCTGCAGAGGTTTTTAGGCTGCATCTGTTTTATCTGAAAGCCCAGAGATTAAAGAGGCCTCTGTGCAACTGCAGCTTTAGCTTCAGCTGCAGTTCTCTCTCTTCAAGAGAATGCAAATAGGGGGCAGCCCCAAAGAGAACAGCTCCAACCAGCCACCGGCCAGCTCAGCTCAGCCCCACGGCTTAGCCCAGGCCCGTCCTTGTGAACTGCAGCCCTTATGCAATTACTTTTTACTTCAGGCAGCCAAATAATCTGCAAATTCACGTGGGAACAAAGGGATTTCACAAGCACACGGGCCGGGTTGCAGCTCCTCTCGCAGCGCTGGCCCCAGGTCACTTCTCCGTGTTTCACCTGCTTTGCTCACAAGAGCACGCAGCCTCCCCCCAGGCTTATGGAGCCAACGAGGAGACCTGCGGCAGCTCCGTCTTGTCTCTCCACCTCCTACCCCTCCGCGGCAGTGCAGACGCCACCCAGCACGCGGTCTCCCCCTCCTCCCCCTCCGAGACAGTGCAGACGCTGCACAGCTTGTGGCACTGCAGATACCTCCCTCCTCCTTCATCGCACTTCAGAATAGAAACTGCACTTTGCATAAACGACTCCCAAACCAAAAGGGAACTAAAGCAGCCAGTGCTCGACAGTGCCTATTAAAGAGTCGGTGTTTAAATACCCCAGTTCTCTGTGGGACAACTCCTTGTGTTCACCACACAAACCACCAGTGAAGACAAGAAATGCTTCGCAGTCGATAACGCCACAGAAGGATCCGCAGAACATCTGTGGAGCAAAGGGAAAAGCCACACAGAAAGTCACCCATTTGTGCTGCCCACAGTCCAAAGGCCACCTGAGCGCTGCAGCACAGGGGGGGAGAAGCTGCTTCTCCGAAGCCAGGGCAGCTTTCCAAGGGGTGGGTGAGCAGGACAGCACCCTTATCTCTACCACGGAGCAACATCTGCCGTTACGCTGCAGTTTGCACTGCATTTAAACCAAACACAAAGCAAAACCAGAGCCCGAGCCCTGCGTGGCCCAGCCAGGCCCTGCCCAAGGGAACAGGACAGGCGAGATTCTGTGCAACGAGGAAAACAGAGCAGAATTGGGGTTATTTGGGTCTTAGTTACACCCAATTTCTGCACCAGGGCATTTCCTCGCAGATTTCTGCCCTCCTCCCAGCCACGGACTAGGTGTATTCCAAGACTTGGTCTCCTTCATTTTGTGGGGGAGGAATTTAGCTTGTGTTTGTATTTAAAATCCCCACTCTTCCAACTAATCCAGGGTGTGACTTTCTCCTTTAACTAAGGTGCTTCTCCTCTAATACAGACCCTGCCAAGTGGGGAATCTGCCTACTTCTGGCACCAGGATCCACAGGCATCTGCAGGTGACGATGCAAGAGCACGGCCCGTGTGGCTGGGATTGGGCTTGGGCTTGTTGCAGGGGTGAGAAGTGGCAGGACCAACCAGTTTGCAGCATTTTCTGTCTGCGCTATTCCCAGCCTGCACAGCCCTTTGTTCCGATGTTCATTAAAGCATTGTCCTGATTACGGCTGTAACTGAGTTAATTTTCCTCCCAGCAGCTGGTGCAGTGCTGTGTTTTCAGCTTTCGCCTGAGAACACCACTGGTAACACACTGATGCTTTAGTTGTTAGTGTTTACCCTGATCAAGGACTTTCCAGTCTCATGCTCTGCCAGTGAGGAGGAGCACAAGAAGCCAGGAGGGAGCAGAGACAGGACACCTGAACCTGAACCAGCCAAAGGGCTATTCCATATCACAGCACGTCATGCCCAGTACAGGAAGTGGGGGGCGATGGATCAGTGCTCAGGTCAGGCTGGGTATTGGTCAGCAGGTGCTGAGCAACTGTACTGTGCATCACTGCTGTTAGATAGGGGTTTGGGTTTGGTTGTTTGATGTCTCTTATTCCCCTTTTCCTTACTATTACTATGCCTTACTTTAATTATTAAGCTGTTCTTATCTCAGCCCACAGATTTTACCTTCCTCCTGATCTTTGGCTGCCAGCTGGAGTTAAAACCACAACAAACATGCAGAACACTACTCCATTTTTTATTACGCCTAAGTGTTTCTTGAGCTGTATTTTTCAGGTTCCTCAGGGCACGCAAGACCAGCAGCCAGTGTCCCTCAGAAACCTCCAACTGTTCACACCCTGTTGAGGTCCCAACAGCCAGAACCTGCCTGCTCCCTCCACCAGCTCCAGCCAAAGCCAGCAGCGCTCAGCCCAGGAGCACCGGAGGGAAACAGGGCAGAGGGTACATTCACCATCAGTCCTCTGCACAGGGGGCTGTGGCACAGCAGTTTTCACCCACACAACAAGGGCTGGGGGCTTCCTGGGTGAAATCCTGCTCCAGCACACACAGGAGCTAGAGGGGAAAGACTCACTTCAGCACCCAGGAGAGTGGCAGCACCTATGTTCATCCTCAGGAAAGCAGGGGCACTAGCAGTGGGGAAGGCAAAACCTGCCAAAGACTTCCTTACAGCCCATGGTGGTACTCAGTGTGTTTCTAATATTGACTTCAAGTACATACTGGATGCAAGAATCTTGCTTTTCATCTTTAATCTCCCCTTTGAAAATGAGGTACCACCACGAGAACATCATTTTGATTCTTAAACGGGCCCAGCAGAAGCCACAGGGTCCGCAAGGACGTGGCTCACCTCAGCTGGTCCAGGAGCCAGCTGTGTTTTCACATGCATTCAGCCTCCCTGTCAACTCCTCCAGCTGCACATTACACATCAGTTGAAGGCTGGCACTGCCACTTCCCACAGAAGATGAGTGGCACCGCTATTAACCAACCTAGCACCTTCTATAAGCTGAGGATCACTCATAGTACGAGTGAGGTGCTGCAGCTTACTTCTGTCCTGAGCACACCAAATAAACTCTTCTGTGGCTTTGCTGACAGCTAGAGGACAGTGCACCAAGAAGAAAGCATTTCTCTGGATAAAGTTCAACAACTTCATTGAAAAATCAGATTTTATTCCAAAAACAGTCATGAACTGAAATTGCACAATTTTCCTCATTATAAATTCTTTGTAAAATATATTTTACAGTTTTTAAAGAAAGATCTGGGGGAAAAAAAAGTCTTTTCTGAGCGCTGAAAAAGTCTCTTGACTTTGTGTCACGCTGGTGAGAAACTCCAGAGCTGCTACAACAATTGGATTTATCAAAGGTTTTAAAACAAAGACCTCAGACAACAAAAAATCAAACAGAACACAGACTCAAGGACTCCCAGTCAGTGTTAACCAAGGAAACGCTCCACAGCAAGGCAAAGCACCATGAGAGGGGTTTCAGGTACCCCCATGCTTTAAAGTGGTCATCAGTGCAAAGAAACACTTGGGAAGTCAAAAATCCCATTTCCTGTGCCATTCACTCCTTCCTGCACTGCAGCAGGCAGCATATTCAGTGTTCAGCCTTCGAAATATTTCAGAGAATCAGATGATTTGCAAAGCACCTTAAAGGTTAGTCAGGTGTTAGTCTGCAGTAAATTCATACTTAGAGCTAACAGTTGATTCTGACTTTCAGGTGGGTAAGAGAGGAGGAAGTTAGCAATGTATTTTTCAACAGCTCTCAAGTTCAACATGGAAAGATCATGTGCCCTCTGCACACTCTGCTCATTGAATGACCACGCTGAGATAAATGTAAGTACTGTGAAACAGTGTTGGCACAGACAGCGAGTGGTTTGTTTTCCTTCCAGCAACAAGCCAAGGCTCCAGTTGTACTGAACTCAGTTAACATGAGAACACACACCCCTCTGTTCCTAGAGCAGAGAAAAACAGATCTCTCCCGATGGTTACTCACAGGTAGGCTCCAAGTCTTCTACAGACTAAGCTCTCTGCAGGGAAGGAGCAACACTGGGACATCCACAGAGGCAACAGGCTGCATCCTCAGTACCTCTCCATCGCTGCCCATTTACACTGGAGCTCTACTACTCTGCTGGAAGTTATTTCTGTAACATCTTCTAAACAATAAACATTGAGACAACAAAGTGTCATCATCTGAGAATCACTGTCTATGATAACTTCAGGTTGTGAAATGAAGGTAAGGTGACGTGTCAGGTGAAGCAAAATAAGAATTAAGGACTAAGGCTCCCTATGTAAGTGCCACCAGCTCTACACACCACCAGGCAAGAGCCATCTGTACTCTGTTAAGCCTCAGAAGTTTGGCAGAATCAAAATCCTTTGCTTTTGGAAAAGCAGAAAGTTGTATTTTGTGCTGTTTATTCATACTTGGGCAGAATAAACAATGACTAATCAGAACTGCTCTCACAGCACTAAGAGGAAACAGTATCTTGAGAAGTAAATTACACAGGGAAATACAACAGTTTTCAGGCAAACTTTGGGGAAAAAGAAAAAACCCCAGAACACTAGGTCGATTTTATTAAGAAAATTGGCCTTTGTTGTTGCTTTAAAGGCAATTCTTTGAGACTCTACTTTTTACCAAAAGGTCAAATTGATGAGAGGTCATAGTCCTTTCTCGGCGTATCAGGCTGCTTCTGTGGAAGAAGAGCTGAGGATAAGCAGCCTTTCAACTACTTCAAAGCTATATCCCTCATCTGTGCTTTTAAATAAATATTAATTCTTTAAAAGGAAGAAAGCTACCTGAAAAAAAAGAGCCAAGGCTGCCACACAAATGGGAGATACCTCTCACATACTGGTTACTGAATAGGTGTGTGCTACAAGACATTGAGTCACTCCTTCACCTCCTCCTCACTACCAGGTTAGTGCCAGTGCCAGAAAAGAGGAGGCCACGACCATTATCACTAGTTGGAGCCAGTTAATGGGAAAACCACCACCATATTTTAAAGAATCTGGAAAATAACACTCTGTGCTGCTGGATTCCCTCATCCATTTTCCATAAGCTAAGCCCACAGTACTCAAGGTGCTATTGAATTATAGATACAGGAGTAGAGAGCATGTGTGAAACTGTAGATTAACTGATTAATCAAGTGTTTGATCACCAGGAGAAAGCAAAACTGAGTGATTAATGAGCAAGGCAACGTGCTAGCACCCAACTGCATATGGGTTTGACTCCCTCAGTGACAAGCTCATGAAGCTGTAAGTGCTCAGTGTGGCCACACCAGTGCTTTGAGAACTGCTGAGCCCCTTGCATTGCAATTTCTCTTTTCTTTTTTTTAATCTACTAAGTCAAGTCTCAGACCCCCTCTTTGACATTAGATAACAAAAATAAATAATCAAGTTATTCAGGCCTGAAGGAGGAGGAATGTTTCTCATCTATCTTCTTGTTTTCTAGCAGACCCTAATCATTCAGACCCACACCAAATAATTTAAGTGGCATACACTCCCAGTCACTCATATACATAAATATATACACAGAATTACTTTACAACGCTTGAAGATCTGCACTACCAGCATGCAAATCTCTCTTTTCCATTAGAGTTCCTAATACTCACATAGGAAACTGGAATGTATGGAATACTCCATGACATAGTGCTGGAAATCAAGTCTCAGCTCTTAAGACATCCCACTGCCAGCATACACCGACAAACACTGTCACATCTTACACTTGCATGTAACATCCTGGTATTATACACGTCAACGCACCGCGAACACAACAGCCAACTCAACACTCACACCATGGGACTCAAAAGAGATTCATTTGGTAGAAACTACACCCTGCAGGCGGGAGTTCAGGCTCGTTTCTTTTACTGCTGTGAAGTTGCACTATCAGTTCAGTGAGAAGCAGCTCTATCAGGGCACACACACACACAACTGGGCCCCCATCACGTGTCCCAGCTGCTGTCCTTAAAAGCTATGTTGACTAATCGAAGCTCCAGCTCGAAGGCATCGGGGCGGTCCTGTGGATTGGCAGCCAGCATCTCCTTGAGCAGCCGTTTCATTTGAGCATTCATGGACTTTTTCTTCACGGGGATGAGCAGTTCCATTTTCGGGTTCTCCAGGAGCGCCTCTCCAACGGGCACGATTGCTGTCCCCTGCTTGACGTAACTCCCCAGAAGTTCTTTCTTTGTTTCTGTATCTATAAATGTGATTCTTTCCAGCATTGCCCAGATTATAATCCCCAACGCAAAGATGTCTGCTTTGGCAGTGTAGTGTCCTTCCCAGACCTCAGGGGCCATATAGAAGTCAGTCCCACATGCAGTTGATAGAAAACACTTATTTACGTTGACTGGCTCCTCAGCATTCTGTCCCGAGGCCGAGCATACTTTACTCAGCCCAAAATCAGCCACTTTGAGGGTAGGCTCCAAGTCACTAGTATCCATCCTGCTCCGGGATATCAGAATATTGTCAGGTTTGAGATCACGATGAATAATCTGATTTTTGTGCAGGAATGAC
>NW_009930580.1:9512-14250 GCF_000696875.1 Nestor notabilis
GCATGAAACTGGTGTTGGTCTTGCGGTTTGGCTTTCTGGACAACAGATACTCGTTCATGTCTCCTCCATCACAGAAATCCATTACAAACCAGAGGTAATAAGCACTCCTGGGGTCAAAGACTATTTCTCCTTTTAATGAGGTCTCTACAAGCTGCAACAAGGAAAAGAAATATCGTAACTACCTGCTGATCACAAGAATGTAAAGGTATGATGGAAAAATGCATGAAGTTTGGATCTTCCTCTCGATAGTCCAGAGAGGAAGATTTCAACTGGTGAAAAGAAAACTTGATGCCAAATTTGATTAAAAATAAATAAATAAAAATCACAAAGTGTTTGTCAGCCTCCTTATCTTCATGCAGACGAAGCACATCAAGCTCGTGCTCCTGCCCAGAAGCTGGAGCTAGACCCAGATAACAGTATTCTGAAAGACACTCAGTGGCCACTGCACTCCCATCTGCTCCAGCTGGACAGTGTCCCTGCCCACCAAAGCCTGTCCCACCCATTTGGTCAACAACTTTAACGTATAAACAAAGTCTTAACAAGCAACTGAATAGTGCCAGGGGCTTGTCCTCTCCACAATAGGTTTTTAAAGACTGTTCTCCATTCCTTCCATGGGAACGTATCCCAGCAAGCATCAATACAGGATCCCTTCCCTCAGAAGAATGCTAATCTACAGGCACAGCTGCTGCTGTAGCACCTCTCCCACCATCATGATCCACTAGCTGTTCTCTAAAACACAAGTAGTGAGTAGCCCGAGCAGCCAGTGCTAACAGCTGCTTCAAACAAAAAGCAATGTAAAACCAGCAATCAGTTTTACTAATCCTGTCTACACAACTTCACATTTGCCTCTTCAGCTCCTCTGAGGTCACTCTAAGTATCAGGTAAGTCCTGATGGAAGTCTTGCAATTATTTCTGTTAGTAGTAAACCAATATATACGAAACCAAACATAGCTCCTGCAGGCTTGCAAAAATTGAGGTAGCTATTAATACTTAGAGCAACATTTTAAAGTGCTTTGAAGAAGTGACCTTTTCCATCCAAGACCAGAATTCCTAGCAATTTATAGCTATCTAATTGCTAGCACAACTAGTACTGAAACCAAACCAACTTAAAACAGTAAATCCAGGTTAGAACTAGAAAGCAACATATTTAAGGTCTACAGGCAATCACTGAGATGAAGGTATCAAAGGGCAGCAGGGTGTCCCCTCTGCCAAGTGAGCACCAAGCCACAGCTCTTCCCCCCACAACTTTACAGAAGCTGTAATTGCATCTTAGGTCGGTGTATTAAGACAACAAAATCCACTATCATATATATCTGTGCCAACAGCAAAGCACCACAAGATCAGGTTGGTTTAGGACTCTCACTTCACTGACTTAGTTCAGCTGACCCCAGCTAAGCACCTGCCCCACAGCCCTTCAGGAGACACCAGCACCCCTTTCCCCAGGCAGCCCCCTCACACACTACACCAGTGCAGCTCTGTAATGTACTATTTCCCCCACACAGGGTAGGGAGAGTAGAGGGCAGCCAAGGGAGATCCGATTTTCTCTGTTTCAGCACATGCTATTATAAAGCAATCCCATCCTCTTCAGAGTCAGCTCTGCCCTCTGCTCCTCTCTGCTCTGTAGAGCTTGCACCTGACACAGGGGAGATTTACATGCTGCATTGTTAACAGGCACTACCATCTGAAACCAGTGCTGCAGGTGACCTGGAAGCTCTTCCCCACCTTCCACCCTGGGGGGGGTTTAATGTTTCTCTCTGTACAAGTGTCCACATCTCTCACACATCCACTAACCACTAGGAAGGTAAGGCACTACTTTCTCCCACATGAGCTGGCCAGTATTATTTTACCCTAATCCCTTCATGAAAGCAGGTCAGTAACAACTACCAAGCTACAGCAAGTTTACAAAGGCAAGAATCCTCTTTCTCAGGCTCGTAGAGCACTCGGCACAACAGGATCTGGACAGCCATGAAGGGCTGTCAGATGAATGCTCACCAACAAAAGGCCCTACATTAAACATGCAAGAATGACGACAAAAACTGACATGATAAAAGCTGACTAGGGATGGCACAATCAACACTGAGCAGGCTCGTGACTTTTTAAACCAGAGACATAAATTCCTGCCAGGGGATGACTTCGGGCTGGGGCAGCTCCTTACCAAGGGAATGAACCTGATTGTCTTTCAAAGTCTTTCCAGAACTGCTTATTCTTCAACAATCCGCATCTTCAAACTTAAAGAACACTTCCGGAAGCCAAATAAGGGCAGTGATATTTATTCTCTTATTTATCATGCCTTTACCTCTCTTTGAAGAGACTAATAGTTATTCAAAAAAAGAAAATGGCCAATTGCTGATCATTTCTGAAAGAATTTTAAGTGTTGGCTTCCTAAATCAAGATTGTTACTTCCTCTTCCAAGGACATGCAAGATGAATAAATTCTTCAGAGCAGCGTCCCAAGACGTATCTGCTCATTAACCTTGTAGCAAGCCTTCCATCAACCAACACAACAGCCTGCAACTCCCCTGTGCTTCAGAATCATAGAATAGTTAGGGCTGGAAAGGACCTTAAGATCATCTAGTTCCAACCCCCCTGCTTTACCTGTGGTGCTTCCTCAAATTATCCAAGCAGATTTGCATTCAAACCCTCCCTCCCCCCGGAGCCTTCTGTAGTGACTCTGGCTTCACATTACAAGATACAGGCAACTGTTCAATACACAGGCTCTTTTAAAAGTATGTAATTATTTTGGGTGTCCACAATGCAGACAATACCCTCTCCTAACTAAGGATATCTCAAAAACCCCCAGAGATCTCAGCTACCCACCTCCTTCCCTCCCAGCTACACGTTCAGAATCATTACTTTCAACCCGTTACCTCAGCTTCATGTACCTGTAAATAAAGGGAGGAACTGGAGCCATGGGACATCTTCTGCACCATACCATCTTTCTGCAAGATGCACTCCTCCAGGTGAATGACGTTGGGATGCTGGCTCTTGATACTGCTAAGTGCCCAGAACTCACGCAGAGCTAGTTCCACGTTCTCTGGAGCATGGCACCGAATCTTTTTCACCGCGACCCGTGCAGAGGTCTTCCTGACGACTGCTTCGTACACCACACCATAACTGCCACGACCAACCTCCCGTATTAGATCGTACTTAGGCTGGCTACTCACCATCTTCAAGACCAAAGGTTCTGGGGAAGGGGGGAAAAACCCACAGAACTAAAACTTATGAACAAGAACTGGGCTGTATTTTCCCCCATGTGGTTTGGTGCAGCAATATGAGGCCTGCCAAAACCCTGCCACTAACAGGAGAGTGCCTCCGAGCATTACACTGATGCTGCATTCAAGTGCTGGAACGTTCCAGAAGCTACTCTGTTAACCTGTACCTGTTGCCACAGACTAGCGAAAAGTGAAATGACATCATTTTGGTGGGACTATTAACATACCAAATACAGCCCAGTTTTCAAGGTGGCAACAGTTCAAACCTAGACTTGCACTGCACTGGGACAGGACTATCCCATATGATCCTGCTCCTTTCTCTCAGCATCTTCTGTGAACATCTGCAGGAATAATAGTATGGTATCATGCTCTCCATCGACGCCTGGAAGAGCAAGGAGAGGTTCTAGTTGAAGCCTGTGGGCAAGCAGTAACAGATCTGATTAACACTGCCTGTTATGGAGGTGACCGTGTAAATAAATGTTTTTGGTATAATTTAATCATGAACTTCTTTTACTGGTACCAAGAGAAGAGGATGCTTTGGATTGCTTCGGATTTTTTTCACGTTACTATGATTTTCCACCAAGTCCCCTCTGATCGAGGAGTCTACGGTTGTAGAAAGTTTAAAGGGTAACTGATTGCAGAAGCTTGTGCCCAGCATCTGACTTTCACTTCTGCTCGACAGAGCAAGGACAAAAGTTAAGATATTGCTCTGTAAGTAAAGTGAGACACACACCGAAACAAAAGCCACCAAACACTGCTGTAGATTTAAGACCCTCTCTACACGCTTCCCTGCAAGATCACAAACCAAAAACCACACCATCTTCACACAACCAAACCAAAATGGGACACTGACTATAGACAGGGTGGAAAAAAAAAAAGCAGCTTGGCCAGCCAGTTATCACTGGGCAAACAGAGCAAAACACAACAGAAATAAATCACAACTACACGAGTTTGTGACACTGCCAGTGATAAATGGAATTCGCTTTATGTCAGTAAACCAGGCAATAGGAAACACATCAAAACAGCCTGTTCAAGTAGCTCCCCTGGTTTAGGAACTTATTTTTTCTTTAAGAAAAAAAGAAAAAAAAAAAAAAGGAAAAAAAGGAGAGAGAAAAAAAAGGTATCATCAGCCCCAGGGTAACACTACACACACGTTTTAACCTTGAGCAAAATCCTGCAGCACACCTCTACGAGAACATTACCATGACATTCTGCTCACCAGATGCACTGCGCCTGCACCTGCGAGGCACAGATTGAGATTACAGCCTCAGCATCAAACTGCGGTGGGTCAGAGCCCCTCCCGTGCAGGGGAGAAGAGCAAGAGCTGGAATCTCACCAGCAGCCAAATAACTCCTGGGGAAAAGACTGCTTTATGCTCCGACATCAGGTTCAAAATGAGCAGGAAACACACACACCCCCCCCGTGCTAAGAGTCGGTTGCTGTGTGCTGTTACCAGAGAGGACGTGTCACTGTGCCAAGCGCCGGGGTTGCTCCCTGCCTCCCTTCACCCCGCAGCGGGCTCGGCTG
>NW_009930581.1:0-8012 GCF_000696875.1 Nestor notabilis
ACTTCCATGAAAAAACCCAGTGCGGAATTAGCAGTTTTTTGCCCTGCTTCAGTGGGAACCTCCCTCCCCGGGTAAACCTGCACAAAGATCTACCTGTCACCCATACTCACCCGGGCTGAGACTTTCTTATCTCAGACCTCATACAAAAAGTCCCTAAATCAATGAGGAAGCTTTGAAATGAACTTTGGATCGGGCTCATTTCAAACCTCCCGTTATCTCACAGCCAATTTATCACTGAAATGCCAGTCACTCTACCCAGGGAGACTTTCTAGTATTTAAACAGCTACTACCCTGCATTAATTTCTTCCTGTTTTCATAAGAGGAACTGAGAACATTATGGTAAATGCCTCAAGAGTCCAAAGGACAGATTTTGATGGAATTTTCTGAATTCATTATCATTGCCAGGGATGTGGCTGGAAACAACCCCAAGGTTAAAAAGTTCAAATGTTTGTTTTCTTTTTTTTTTTTAGTTACTTTTGCTTGAAATTATCTTGACTTCAGTTAATTGCAGCTACATTTGCACTTTAAAGGAGCTCTGTCAGACATGTAAAAAATATTTAAGTCTCGTTTATTTATAGGAATCCTTCATACTTGGGTGACTATTAGCTTGACAAATCCTTTTGACCTAAAATATAACTAAGAAGTGTATTTGTGGTATGTTTATTAGTTGAGAAGAAGTCTTTCCAGGGCTAATCTGTTTTCCGGCTGTACTCTTCCAGCAGGGTGATAGAAAAATAAGACCCAAAGAAGAAAGTGGATTCTTAACAGTGATCATGAAAACTGCTTTATTCTCGGGGCATTTTTGCATGGCATTAGCAACTAAAAGGCACCACTTCATCACAGCACTTAAGCTATTTGCTGAATCAGGGCCTGAAGAGCTGAAGAGAAGGAGGAAGAATGACATGGGTGTTATACCCACAGATTTTCTCAAAGTATTAAGTGACTATTAGCTGCTCAGACAAGATTTTGCTGTATTAAAGTTGGAGTGGACGAAATTTCTGCTTTTTGACAGGGTAGCCCAAAATTGACAAGGCATTGCAGCCATCAAGTTCCTGCCTAGAGCAGAATTGTAAAGATAAAATACAAACCCTTTGTCCTGGAATGGCATAAACTCCTTCAACTGCACTAAGAGATTCCTAAAACTACTGAAATTAACTGGTGAGCATCGACTTGGTCTTCATCTGGAGGATTTTGGGTCAAATGGCAGCTTCTATCCAGCTGCGATGAACCTCCAGATGTGTGAGTAAAACAGGAGTCCCCTGGAGCCAGGCTCTGCACAAAACCTCATGGAAGCACAGAAGGCAGCTCAGCCCTCACTGCCATGCACCCCTGGATCAGCTCCGGATGTAACACTTTCCACAGAATGTTTTATACTGAATGATCACATCAGTAGTTCATCACACACCCTTCAGTAGCACCTTTGTCATATCAGTGACTTACAGGTCTTTCACAAGCTCAAATGATCCTTACATGCATCAATCCCTGAATTACTACAAGCCATTTGATTGTAAATGTGTTCTTTGGCACCAATCAGTGGATCATTGACCTCAGCACTATGGCTATATCATTAATATACATCTGAAGTAAACACATGAGCAATTTGGCGTCAAAGAGTTAATTTCACATATAGAATCATGGAATGATGGAATGGTTTGGGTTGGAAAGGACCCTAAGGATCATCCTGTTCCAACCCCCTGCCATGGGAAGGGACACCTTCCACTAGACCAGGTTGCCCAAAGCCCCTGTGTCCAACCTGGCCTTGAACACTGCCAGGGATGGCCTTGAAACCCTGCGAGGGTCGCGCCAGCCACAGCTTCTCTGGGCAACCTGTGCCAGCGCCTCACTTCACTTTTCCTCAGAGTAAAGAACTTCCTTATATCTAATATCTAATCTGCCCTCTTTCAGTTTAAAGCCATTCCCCCTTGCCCTGTCCCTACAGGCCCTTGTAAGAAGCCCCTCTCCAGCTTTCTTGTTGGCCCCTTTAGGCACTGGAGCTGCTCTAAGGTCTCCCCAGAGTCTTCTCTTCTCCAGGCTGAACAACCCCAGCTCTCTCAGCCTGTCTCCATGGAAGAGGTGCTCCAGCCCTCTGAGCATCTTTCTGGCCTCCTCTGGACTTCCTTATATTGGGGCCCCCAGAGCTGAACGTAGCACTCCAGGCAGGGTCTCATGAGAAAGGAGTAGAGGGGTGCAATCCCCTCCCTCAATCTGCTGGTCACGCTGCTTGTCATGTAGCCCAGCATTCAGCTGGCTTTTGGGCTACAAGCACACACTGCCAGCTTATGCTGAGTTTCTCATTGGCCAACATCTCCAAATCCTTCTCCTAGAAATGCAACCAGGCTGTGCAACACTGGAGATCTCAAAGACCCTTAGAGGTTTTGCAGAGAGAAGTGCCCGAGCACAGAAGCATCTCTGAGTGAACAAACTGATACCAGCTGCTTTGCACAGAAAGACAAAACAAAGTACGAAGATACAGCCCGAAAGGGTGTCATAGGGAAGTGATGAAAAATTCAAGTGTTTGAGGTCTAGCAATCCAGGCACATTCTCCCTCCTGGGAGCTGCTCACTGCAGCAGGCACTCCACTGCATGAATGATACCCTCACACAGAACTGGCCTTGCCTTCAGGGGGTCTCCAGCGGATGATGTTGCAGATGGAGCCCCAGACTGACAATTGCAAAGGGCTCGGAGGCTTTGTGAGGGGAGGATCATTCCACATGTCTTGTCTTTCTCCTTTTCCCGTGGATCTAGTGTTGCCCACGGTCACACAGGACTTGAGCCAGCTGGACCTTTGGTCTCTCCCACTCTAAGTTTCTCCACCAGGGATGTCTATGTGCCTGCATGTTTATATCCATTAGAAAATGTGGGCCACAGGGAAACTCCGCTCTGCCCTCATTGCCAGGCCAAAGCCTCCACAAGCCAGCTCCATCTCACCTCTTTCTCCCTCTCAAAAAAAAAAAAAAAAGTGAGCTTCATTCACAATTGCAAAATAAGAGTGAAATAAAGCCGGGGGGGGGGGGGGTGGGCTTTTATTTGCTTTTTAAGCTTTTGAAAAATGAAATTTTCCAGCTTGTCTCCACAGCAGCAAGCACTTGAAAACATGATCTGTCAGAGAACGAAGGGCCATAATTTCATATTATCATCTGTCTGTCGGAGCCGTGGCCGGGAGCCAACAGCAAATGTCACAAAACTCATTGAGAGGCTGTGAGGATTGCAACACTGCACCGGGAGCCATGACTTGAGACTGGGCAGATGCAGAAAGAGGAAGGGGAGGACAGAAAGACTGATAAAAGGTTCAGATCCTCTGGGAACTGTGGTTCTCTCTTTGGGGATGGGGATAAGGTCGGTGTCTCTCTTCACTGGTGTCACACAGGAGAATTTTCTACTTCCCGTTCACTGAAGAACAAGAAAAAAAGCAAAGAGAGCTCTGTCTTCTGCTGCCAGACGTAATCACTAGCTCCAAGATCTGAAAAGAAACTGAAGCAGTAGCTTGACACAAGATCAAGGCCCTACATATCCTCCACTGTGGGAAGAAAATGTACCCAAAAATTCACTCCTTGTCACAGAAAACTCATGTGTTAGTACCTAAGTGCCTGTTGAGGTGTCTTTAATGACAGTTCACCTGCTCGTAATTTCACAACAAGCAGACAGCAATGCTTCCTTTCCAGTTCAATCCAGTTTATCTCATCTCCTAATAGGGTGCATTTGCCATCCCAATGCACTTTGAACCAGTTTTATGATTTTATCTTCATGGCAACAAGCCTCTGCTTTGAGAAAGAGCACTTATTAACTAGAGACAGCGTCACTTCCAAAGTGATTTATTTTATGAGGGTTTTGAAATAAATGATCAGTCAGTGATTGGCCATAGGGGAAAAGCATATAAAAGCTTACCACATGCATTGAACATACCATCTGGTATCCTTTAAAATCTAGCTTCAGGGTGGCTCAGCTAATTCTTCAGAGCACATGATGTTCACAGCACACAGTGAAGCATGAATATAAAAGCTGAGTGACATCTCCCAGTAAGAATCAACACTGTAACTGAAGCCTAATATCTTACATCTCACTGTCAGACACCGGCGTTTTCTTAATGAAAACTGATGTTACATTCCATAATCTGAAACTCATTGAAAAAAACCAAAACCTAATCCTTTTATTTTAAGGTTGGATAGAAAAGAGATGCCTCTGCTGCACCTCGGTTCCTCCTTCTGATGAGCTGGTGTAAAAGCAGGAGGGACAAAAAAGATACTGTTATTGTTCCTCTGGATTTATTGCTTTGTGGCATTCACAGCCCTCTGGGTGTGATAGTTTCCTGACTCTGATGCTTGCCACATTTCAAGATCTGTGTTCCTGTCCCTGAAAAGTACTAAATTGGACAATTTGACTATTGTTCGTTGGTCTGTTACCCCAAAGTAAAGACTAAGGCAGGCAAGTGGGATCGAGCACACCCTTGGCAAGTTTGCCAATGACACCAAGCTGTGTGGTGCAGTCGACATGCTGGAGGGAATGGATGCCATCCAGAGGGATCTGGACAGGCTGGAGAGGTGGTATAGTGCCAACCTCATGAAGTTCAACAAGGCCAAGTGCAAGGTCCTGCACATGGGTTGGGGCAATCCCAAGCACAGACTGGTCAGACACTGGATTGAGAGCAGCCCTGAGGTGAAGGACTTGGAGTGCTGGTTGATGAGACACTCAGCATGAGTCGGCAGGGTGCTCTTGCAGACCAGAAACCAACCATGTCCTGGGCTGCATTGAAAGAAGTGCGACAAACAGGTTGAGGGATGGGATTCTCCCCTCTACTCCTCTCTCATGAGACCCGACCTCACTGCATCCAGCTCTGGTGCATGGGAAGGCTCAGGGGAGACATTAGAGCAGCTTCCAGTACCTAAAGGGGCCAACAACAAAGCTGGAGAGGGGCTTCTTACAAGGGCATGTAATGACAGGACAAGGAGCAATGGCTTTAAACTGACAGAGAGTGGATTTAGACTAGATATGAGGAAGAAGTTCTTCCCTGTGAGGGTGCTGAAGCCCTGGCACAGGTTGCCCAGAGAAGCTGTGGCTTGAGACAAGGAAGTACAAAATGAAATATAATCCTTTGTAAAATAAGAAAATTCAGTTTTAAGTAACTTTAAGCTTGGTGGCTTTGTACATAACAAGAAAACTTTCCAAACCTAAAAAGCCTAACTAAAAGAACATAAAAGGATCCTTGTATAAGATAAATCGTTGTAGCTGACAGTTTTAGAACCTTATGACCTTCGGACAAAATTTATTGTAACCAAAACAGGACTGTAGCTATGGAGTATATGAAACCAGCAGATGTTCAGGAGGCGCTGTAGCGAAGTTAACTGATAAGTAGAAGGACGAGGAGAAATCACTCACTTCTGTCAGTGGTGTTACCAAACTAATTAAGCTGGTGTAAGCATTTATCTACTGCGCATGCTTCAAAGACTTCCAGAACAAGAGTACAAGGAACAGCCAAGTGATGATCATTGGAAGAAGTACAACGACCACCAAAGACCACTACCACGTTGTTATGCGCATGCGAAAATAGGCGTGGAATTATGTAAAACAACTCTCGGACAACTAATGCATATGTATGACATCTATCGGAAACGTAATGCATATGTATGTTAAGCAACAATATAATCACGGTCTGTTTGATGCTTAAACGAGACACACATTAGGAGGAGATTTACCCTGTGTCTCCCAGCACTGCAATAAAGAATACCTGCTTGTCAACTTAAACTTTGCTGGCGAGTTCTTAATGAGTTCTACGAATCAGGCTGCCCCATCCCTGGCAGTGTTCAAGGCCAGGTTAGACAGGGCTTGGAGCAACGTGCTCTAGGGGAAGGTGTCCCTGCCTGTGGCAGGGGGTTGGAACTGGATGATCTTTAAGGTCCCTTCCAACCCAAACCATTCTTTTTCTTTCACTCTACGAATTATGCCCAATTTTGATACTGAAAGATAAGAGAGAGGTTGGCAAACTAGAGGGAGTTCAGAGGGGGGCCACTGACATGGTTGGTTGGTGAGAGCATATGACATAGGAAAAGAGGCTATGGTGTAGAGTAAGGCCTGGCGCTCGAAGTAAGCTATAAGCACCACGTAGAATAATACCTTATAAGGCAAAAACCGCTGACTTGCCCCCTGATTGGGCCAACACGCTCAGTTCCGCATTGCGAAAGGTATATAATGCTCGCTGTGTGCGCAATAAACGCTATTTGATCATCCGCCATATTGGTGTCTGTGGTCTCTAGCCCTAAGCCAGGGGGATGGCTTAGCTCTGCAAGTCTTGGCTGAAGCAACGCAGCAACACTATGGAAACTGTATTTTTGAGCTAGGAGAGAATGCAGGAGGCACCCCACTGCAGCCTCCAGCCATGCAAAGGGGTCTCACAAAGCAGGCAGATGCTTCGCATGGGCACATGGCAAACGGACAATCAGCAACAGTTATGAGTTGCAGCAAAAGAAAGCTTGGCAAGAGGCAAGGAATAATGGTGGTATTCACAGTGCCTGTTTTTAAGGATGGGGCTGAACGTCCAGAGAGGTTGTGCAATCCCTGTCTTTGGCGACACAGGAAACTCAAGCAGACAAGGTTCGAAACTAGCCCTGTTTTGAGGAGGTTAGACCAGAGTTTCTTTCCAACCCAAATATTTATACAATGCTGAAGAAAAAACAAAGCAACCTACAGGTGTAACATACAGGCAACAGCACAGACAACACACACCAATGTGGACCTGTAACAAAGAACTGCCCTCACATTATTATACCAAACAGCTTTTCTGAATAATTTAAATAATACCATAGCAGGTCCTACAATGGAAGCACGGAAAATAACGCCTCTTACTAATAAGGAGCCAAATTTCCTTCACTCAGCTTCCATTTTCTTCCTTAAGAGCTGCACGCAAGCTCTAAATCTGCAATTTCATCCCAACATGTTTTCCATTACATAATTCTGAGTGCAAAGTAATGTCTTTCAATAGGATGTGGCCAGGGCTCAGTGTTAGGCCCAAGTCCTACTCCTGGCACTAAGATGGACCAATTGCACACAAATTACGTAAAGTTGCATCTGCAGCTCATTTTACAGCCTTCAGTGTATACATGGACACAGATGAAGAGCTGCATTTGCCTGAAGGAGGGGAAAGCTCTGCTTAAAAATAAGTATTTGTACAAAAAATCATCATCCTTTCTGCTTTTTCAGAATGGGGGATTCATTTATCACACATTGGGTGATCCTAATGTGGAGGTTGGTGAGGTTGGCTGGTACGGATATTGATTAAATGTGCTATTGCAGTCCCAGTTTGGCGCTTGAGTATACTTGAGATACATGAGTGAGATATCGTCACTGTTGTTGGCCATGTGTTTGCTCATTAATTAAGGTTTTAATTACCAGATTGTTCAGGAAGAAAAGTCATGCTCTGGGAACTCCTGCTATCACTGCTGCAGTCCAGGCAACAGTGGAGAGTATGAGCCCCATGGTGGGGCCCGTGTGGGTGTGGGAAAGCACAGGTGAGCTAAAAAAATGCCTGGCGCGCAGCGGGGAGGAAGATTGATTCACTCTTCTTTGCTTGTTTCTCTCAACAACGCTGTGACAGAAGTGCTGTTTCTACATGAAGTCCCTCCAAGTGATTGCTGTACTCGCAAAGGCAATTGCAAAAGAATCACGGAATCACAGAATGGTTTGGGTTGTAAACGGACCTTAGAAACCATCCAGTTCCACCCCCCTGGCACAGGCAGGGACACCTTCCACTAGAGCAGGTTGTTCCAAGCCCCTGTGTCCAACCTGGCCTTGAACACTGCCAGGGATGGGGCAGCCACAGCTTCTCTGGGGAAGCTATGCCAGTATCTCATCACCCTCACAGGGAAGAACTTCTTCCTTACATTCAATCTAAATCTCCCCTCTGTCAGGTTAAAGCCATTCCCCCTCGTCCTACCCCTACAGGCCCTTGTCCAAAGCCCCTCTCCAGCTTTCTTGTCACCCCCTTTAGGCACTGGAAGATGCTCCGAGGACTCCCCCAAGCC
>NW_009930581.1:8093-8781 GCF_000696875.1 Nestor notabilis
CCAGCCCTCTGAGCATCTTCATGGCCTCCTCTGGACTCACTCAAGCAGATCCACTGTGAACTGTGCAGTCAGACTAAATTTTCCATGGCATTTAATTGAATATGGAGAGGAACAGATTAACCAACTTACCATGATACCCTGGGACTAGGTCTGTAGCAAATCATAGAATCATAGAATAGTTTTGGTAGTAATGATTTATGCAAATAAATCAGTGAAAATACTGCAGTTTCACGCCTGTTGCAGCTACCACAGCGCCTGGGCCCTGCTCCTGCTGCTGGTTTTCCCTGGTTGCTTCCGAAATGGCCAGATAATGACTGTGAAAAGTAGACATCGATGCGCTCTGGCGAGGGGAAGGGTGCCAGTGCAGGAGACACGAACGGCATGTTCTCGGCATCGCCCATGCCCACGTTTCTGCTGAGTTTAACGGAATTATCTGTGCACGCGAATGCTTGCAGGATTAGTGCCATAGCTTGGCGGGGCAGGGCAGGACAGCGATGTTATGCATTCAGTCCTCCTTACCACAAGGGTCTAAGGATATGAAGATACACAGTCAGGGGCTGTCCTCTCTTATGAGAAAAACTGCAAGTTCTCAGGCGCGCCTGCCTGTCCTTCAGGTCACGAGTGTGACAACTGGGCAGTTTGGGTAACTTTAAATGAAATTTCATAGAATCATGGAATGGTTTGGGTT
>NW_009930582.1:0-1059 GCF_000696875.1 Nestor notabilis
CTCCTTCAGGACCCGCAGATGGACTCCATCAAGTCCCATGGACTTGTGCGCATTCAGATTCTTAAGATGCTCTTGCTGATCTTGAACCTGATCCTCTCCTACAGTGGGCCTAAGGTCTTCATTCTCACAGTCCCTGCATCTGCCTTCCACGACTTGGGCAGTGTGATCAGAGCACTTGCCAGTGAAGACTGAGGCAAAGAAGTCATTAAGAACCTAAGCCTTCTCCAAATCCAGGGTAGCCAGTCCTCCCGATAGCTTCCAGAGAGAGCCCACATTGTCCCTAGGCTGTCTTTTATTTGCTACGTACCTATAGAAGCCTTTCTTGTTATTTTTGACGTCTTTTGCCCGCCAGAATCAGTTCTAACTTGGCCTTAGCCTTCCTGACCTGGTCCCTAGCTTCCTGGACAACGTCCCTGTGTTCTTCCCAGGCTGCCTGTCCTCGCTTCCACCCTCTATAAGCTTCTTTTTTCCTTCTAAGGTTTCTCAGCAGCTCCTTATCCATCTATGAAGGTCTCCTGGCCCTCCTGCCACATTTCCTTCTAGTTGGGACATAACACTCCTGAGCATGTAGCAAGTGATCCTTGAATATCAACCAGCAGTCTTGGGCCCCCTGCCTTCTAGGGCTTTATGCCATGGAACCTTACTAGGCAGGGTAAGAGGCCAAATTCTGCTCTCCTGAAGTCCAGGGCAGTGAGCTTGCTGCGTGCCCTTCTCGCTGTCCTGAGGATCTTGAACTCGACCATCTCAGGATCACTGCAGCCAAGGTTGCGTTGGAGCGTCGCATTCCCAACCAGCCCTCCCTGTTGGTGAGCACGAGGTCAAGCACGGCACCTCTCCTTGTTGGCTCCTCTATTACTTGCAAGAGGAAGTTGTCTTCCACACAATCGAATTGTACTGTTCCTCCAATAGATACCAGGATGGTTGAAGTCCCCCATGAGGACAAGGGCCTGTGAGTGTGAGGCTGCTCCTATCTGTCTATAGAGAGTTTCATCCACAGTGTTCTCGTGACCAGGCAGCCTGTAAGAGATCCCCACAGTGATGCCCCCCATCGCGGGTGTC
>NW_009930583.1:0-5391 GCF_000696875.1 Nestor notabilis
GGGGGGAGGAGGGAAATGAGGAGAACAATATCGTCTTAATTGTCTCTATATAGCTCCACAGTTAAAGTATTACTTTTTAAAGGGACATAATTTATTCTGGAGGCACGGTGTTATAACAACCAGCACATACTTTCACCGCGGCGTAACCCACTCTATTCTTCATTGTGCTTTCCGGTTTTGTTGCTTTTGCAGAACTCCTTGTTACCCAGTCCCCTATACTGTACTTCCAGTTTTATTCAATTTAAGCCAGTTCCTGCAGTCCTCAGGCGAGCAAAACTCCCCTGAAGCCTCAGGAGTTTTGCCTGCACCAGGGCTGCAAAAATAATCTCCCCGCAACCACTGTTTCCCCCTGAAGTTTCTTTACTTTTACTGCTTCAGACAATCGGAGAAAGTCATCCAAAGAAAATCAACCCCCACTCGGGGCCTCCCAAGCTCCATTTGCAGTGAGACATCCTGAGCACACACACACAAGCACGGAGACACACGTACACACACGCTCAGGGGTTCACCCCTGGGATTCTCCTTCCACGTCCCGTGCCGACGGGAAGCAACGGAGCGACTGGAGCTGTGCGAGGGGCCCACGGGGCTGAAGGGTCGCAATGGGATCGGATGCTGAAGAGGTTCTGCCTCTTTGCAGAGTTTGGGGTACAAAGGGTAGTTTTTAGCCGCTTTTCTTGACTGTTCTGAGAGTACCTTACACAGTGCAAGAGGAAAGCGAGTGGAGATAATAATAAGGAATGGAGGGGAGAGCCAGTGCTCCCTCCAAAATTTCCCCCTAAAGCCTCCAGTGCTGGGTCTCTCCCCGCATGGGATGTCTCTGGGTGAAGCAGACAAATGAGCAGCCCCATGGCTCCACTGGGAGAGCAAAGGCAGCGTGCATGGCCTGATAAAGCAGGGCAAAAGTTAGGGGAGGATGGGTTGTCAGAGGCTGGGAGGTGCAGCCGAGGAATTGGGCTGGTGCAGAAGGACAGAGGGACCAAGACAACAGTGGGAGATGGGGACTCTGGGACCAAGACAACAGCTCGTTTGCAGAAGTGGGCAGGGAGAAGTTGGGGTTTGGAGACCGCAGCCAGGTTGGAAAAGACCTTTAAGATCATCAAGTCCAACTGTTACCCCAGGACTGCCAAGAGCACCACTAACCTATGTCACTAAGGGCCTCATCCATACAATAATGATGCAGTTCAGCAGTGAACCCCCTTCCCAAATCTCCTCTTAGAAAAAGAAAGCCAAGAGGGCATTGAGCTGAACAAAACCCCCTCCTGAATGTAAGAACTTTTGATGTCTGCGTTTTACGTAATGCTTTGTACCTTGCTAAACTGAACAAAGTGCTCTGAGAAATGTGGAAGGCCATGGACCGTCAGCCCCTGCTGTGTGCTGCATGGGGACTGATGCTGGGACTTCTCCTGTTGCACCACGGGGAGCCCCCCCCCAGGGATGTGGTGGTTGATGAGTCCCATTCAGGTCCATAAGGGCCACTGGAGTCGGGATGATACAGGAGCTGGGTGACTGTGGCAAGGAAAAGCCACCCCAGCCACTGGAGGTAGCCAGCTCTCTGATGGAGAAATGGGAGAAGCCTTCACAGCACATGGTCTGCCTTTGGATGAGGAGGGACGTATTAGACATGGTTGGCTAAAGGGAGTTGGGTCTTGGCCTAGCTTGGAGTGATTTTCACACATATTGTGAGATGCCAATGAAAGTCCTGGTGGAGTGTAAAGTCATTAAATGAGATGAAATTAAACAATTTAGTTATTTCTGCTTCATCATATTTGTGCAGTATGGCAGGCAGAGTGAATTACTACTAATGATCAAATTTAGTAATACTAATTAAACTATCTCAATTTAATTAATACTAACAGAGAAAACAGACAAAATTACTAATGTAAACCTTGAACTTAAAATCAAAAGGTGCCTCTTTGCTTTTATGAGTCCCTGAATGTGAGGCTTTCCTCTGAAAATAGACTGTGTAGAAGTGGCTCTTTGTACTCAGTAAGTAAGCTGCTCCATTGTATGGAGAATTACAGCTCTCCCTCATTTTTTCTCTCCCCCTTTTTTTCTAGATGTTACTAGTTTTACCCGTTCTATTCCTGAAAAGTCTTTAGGAGAAGAACATGAACTTTGCTTTGACTCATGCAACATCAAGGGGACGAATAAGGCAGTTCCCACTACTGGGATAAATTCTGCCCTTGTTACTACTGTTAGGAAGTCAACGAGTTTATAAGGAGCCTGTGGAGCCTCCATTGCTGGGAATGAACCAGATGGAACATAACCTATACTTTTAGATGTAGCCTACAAGACCAGCAAACTGGAAAAACCCCCAAACTAAACTTATCTCTACATCAAGGAAGATTGCTTTGGAGTCACTGAGAGATAATACCTGTAGCCGCAAAATAGAAACTCTAGATGATGACTTCACTGTAAGCCCTCCCCATAAAGAAAATGTGAATTTTAATCTTTCCCTTATTTGAAAAGACTAGATGTAGTCTACTGTGCGTAGCTACAAGCAAAAGACAAGCATAATTAAAAGAAATATTACAGTACTTCTAAACCAAACTCCTCCCAATAGCAAATCTTCCATCACCTACTCTCATTGACTTCAATGAATGTACAGTTGGGTCCAACACCAGAGATTCACAGACACAGTTTTAACCCAAAACACTAAAAGAAAGTCCTTAAAAAGAAAGAACCAAACAAGGAACATAATGTGTAAAAGTGTTCCTGCAAAATCTCAAATCTCATTGTTCGGCACATTCAAGGATGAAAAAACCCAACCCCACATCCAAATTTCATACCTAACTTTATCCCTTTTTAAGAATATATCTTTTCTATTGTTATATTTAAAAAGATGTAGTTACAGCAAAAGCACAGAAGTTGTATAAAGCTGCTGCAAGCAATGCAGATTACTCTGTTCTGCCTCAAAGGTGGCTACGTTTTACTGGTAGTCAGTTTTGTTACTCACATCTCAAAATTACTTTTCATTGGCTTCTGCAATGTATTTAGCTTCATAACTACTATTTGTATAGAGGATGTGAGAGTTGGGTCATGCAAGTGAATATGCCTGAAAATGTTATGTTTGTAGTGTCAGTTCTGTTTTCAAAATTGAATATTAATAACCAAAGTAACTAAAGCCTATGTAGTTAAGCCTACAAGATACGTTCACGTTTAGCCTCTTGATTTTTGCTAGATGTTTTTTTCTTTAATCCTAGTTTTGGATTACTCTTCCAGTTCTACCTCTGTTCAAGCAGAATATGCTATAAAACCAAATGACTAAACCAAGATGATACCTTTTGTTGTGCTGAACTAAAACCAGGTAAAGTTTGAAGGCTGCAACTTGGTGTGCTGTTAGTAACCTTTACTAAGAACAGATTCCTTTGTTAAATTTAAAATATAAACAGGTCTTAACAAAATCGCAGTTATTTTGATGTGTTTTGGGAATTTTGAAGCTCCAGTCCTTCTTCTCTATGCTATTTATATTTCTCTAGCACAGCCCAGCACTAGGGAAGGTGATGCTCATTTTCTCAGGAACATGAAATCTGCTACAAACTGGAGAGAGTCCTTCTCCATTAAGAAATGGCTTCTCATCTTTTGGTCCCTTCTTATTGAATTTAGCCTTAAGTTCAGAGCAAGACAGTCTATTTTGCAAGGTGTTCACTTCTGGAGCTTATTTATTCCTTGACCTCTGTGTTAAGGCCATTAAGCAAAGGTGATTCTTAGAACAAAGGTAGCTTAATGCCTGTCCATTGGGAAGGATGTAGGGATTGTGGCCTTTCATTTTTGACCTTCATTGTAGATTGTGGTCCTAATCCTTTGATTGCAGAATTGTTAAAACGTATATACGGCAGTTGGCAAAAATCTTAATGTTCCAGTAAATGCAAAAGCCATAAATTCAGCTGCTGACCTTTTCCATCCAGGTCACATGTGGCACCTACTGGAGTTTGTCAGGCTGTGTGGAATTTATGGAGCTCATATAGGTATGAGCTGCGAAAGCTGAACTTTCATGAAATGTCTTTCAAAGGCACTTCCAAAACCCTTGTAAAAAGTCAGTATGTCTTTTGTTCTTTTAAGGGTATACATTCTGCACACATTTTCAAAGGTCTCATCATGCCATCTCTGCAGATCTTGAACACTTGGGAAACTTCAGCTCTTCAATTGTTACTCTTTACAGAACAGAGAAATCAGGCCAGGCATGTAATTATTGTGATTACCAACTTCCAACAACCCCTTTCCAAGCCTATGGAATCCGCTGAATCTTTCACACTCCTTTCTTTCTCAAGTGCATCTCTCTGCCCCTCTCTGAAATCGATGGTATTGATGGCGTATTGTCAGTCAGAGAAATGTGATTTGATAGTACCCTAAAACAGTTGCAAAAGAAGGGAAGGAATACAAAACTGCTCGGGTCCACACCGTGAGCATGAGATCAATGTTTTCAGTAATACGTTTGCTGCTGCATAGCACCCTAACTGTTGCAATTAATAATGTAGAAGGAGCTGATTAACTTAAGTAAAGTGCTCTCCACTGTGTAAACACATAAAGATCTATAGGGCAAAAGAAGAAAGAAGGAACAAAACGTCATTTTTATATTTTATGTGGACACATTCTTGCTTTCCATTCTGCTCTTGTAACAATTACTGTACTAGCCACTCTGACAGAGTCAATAAATCGATCTGGGACCTGATGCAGCAGCAAGGCAGACTAATCCAATACAGCATTATCTGCAGTGGAGGTTGGGGCGGGCGTGGGGTGGCCAGGAAATCGGCCAAGTCAAGTAAAAGCAGTAAGAGGCACATAACTATAATCTTGCCTTATACTTGTTTGATTTGTGTGTGTACGTATGCCTGTGTGTATCTGCACAAATGTGCAGCTCTGCAGGAGGAAAGTGCTCTGCCCATGCTGCATCTCCAAAGTCCTTACAATAAGTAAGGTCCTTACAAAAGTTGGTCACAGGACCCTGTGGTTCAGTGGGGCTCAGCACCCACTCTGATTTAGTCACATTGGTCCCAGTTTAAAGATGTGATGACTCTCTCCGCCACCACACCAAAGTCAGTGTCTGCTCCCCCTCTTGACTGTACCCACCACAACAGCAAGACCTGCTGCTCGTCCATTGAAAAACACATCTGGGAGTTCCCTTCCATGGACTCTGTACCTGTGAACACAGGAACTGTCACTTCTGACAGTTTAAATGGTCACTTGGGTCTGGTATTATGTCTCTTGACAGTGGCTGCACTCCTCTTGGGAGGAAGATGCAAGAATCCCTATAAAGGAGATGGACCAAACTGATTTGGCCTGAGGGGAAGCTTCTTCTCAGCCCCATGCAGTAAGTGGTAGGCCTTGTAAATCCATGTTAGCGGGGAATAGGAGATTGACAAAATAAAAATAAAAGAAAGTTTCCTGCTG
>NW_009930583.1:5422-37429 GCF_000696875.1 Nestor notabilis
GAAAACTGGTTTTTGGCAGAAGTTCTTCAAGAAGGAGAACATAGGCCATTGTTATTATGAAGACTTTTCAATGAAAACACAGAAAATCATTGCCTTTTAGAGTAATTGTTTAGCTAAAGAAAGGTTACACAGCTTGTAGAGAATTTAGTAAGAAATTAAATCTCTCCAGCTCATTCATCATATTTCTGCATTTGCCAACTCTTCCCACCAGGCCCACACTTACTTCTTCTCTCTCATCTCCCCTACTGTGGAGCATAAGTAATGGCCATAAAACCCACAGAAAGGGTTCCTTACGCACAGGCTTCCTGTTTATTGTAAGGAGAGGGGAAAAAATGCAATAACTTTAATTGCTTAGATCGGAAAATTCGTCTATGTCCATTGCAAATAATTGTATGTAATATCTATTGCAAATAGGATGCTTAGTGTGAGTTTCCACAAAAAAGACTGAACCGTTCAGCAGAGCCTGCAAGGGGGAGGAAGAAAAAGCACAGGAAAAAGGATCCCCCCTGCTGAGGACTAACCCAGGCTTTTCTGGATTGATTTGGCTCCAACCCACTTTGAAGCTAAGCCCACATGATGGTACTGGGAAGTCTTCTATGAATCTTTACCTTTATAGTGCAATATGTGCTTTCTTCTTGAGGTGTACTGTTCTCTGCTGCTTTTTAAGAACTGATCTTAGAGTGAAATTTCATACTGCCCCTCTGTGCAAAAGCTCAATTAAATGGGCTTTGTGCACCGAGCTGAGCAGGCAGTGACGGGAATGGGAGCTGGGGAGTGACCCTGATTTCTGGTCACCTTTGTATCTCCCCTCTGTGGAGCACACTCTGGACTGTCATTAGCAACTGTGATCAGAGCAGCACGTTCATACTCACGCTGCACTGGGAAAGTGTGGCTATGGAGCTATTATGTGATCAGGGGCACATCAAGAGCACCATGACTGCATGCAGGCTCTTTGCTCCCATCATGGTGGAATCATCTCAATTTTAGCTCAGCGAAGGATTCGGCCAACGTTTGCTTGACTAATTTCAACAAAAGAGAAAAGCGAGTTCAATATGTCCAAACACAAAGCAAAAGCAGGATCTGAAACCTTCTTTCAGCTTCCCGGTGTCTGAGAACTGCTTGATAGAGACACTACATTTTCTCTGCACACTCTCTCTAGACTTATTCTACACTTTTAGAGCCATCTCCAGGCCACCCTCAAGATCAGGCCATTATAGCTGCTTGCTGGGTGGAAGATGAAAGACAGCACCAACATTCAGATCACATAATCAGTAGCTTAGTGCCACTGGTTCTGCAGCAAACCACTTTTTGCTCATGGGTCAAAACTTTCTGTCATTATAACAGAGCTCAAGCCTACTAGAGCCCATCCTTCTTCAATGCCCTTCTGTCCAGGCAATTACTATAGATTAAGTGGTCACACACACAACCTCCTCTTTTCACATAGTCAACTGTTCATTGTAAGGTTTCTGTTTCTGGTCTCTTGCTTTGGGTCTCTCGTTTCTTAGGTGTATTGTAAATGTCTAGTAGGAAAGTAACCCATGAGGGTATAGGGCCCACATAGGCTCAGGAGCAACCTCAAATACAGGTGGCACTTTGGGTGACAGAGGAGCGCAACCCTTGCTTCCCATTGCTGATATGGGAGAGTCCACAGATCCCTGCTGCGTTTGGAAGCAGTGATACCTCTAGCTTCAGCAGCTCTAGGAAGTAGCAGTCCCACAGCCTGAAATAGTGTTTTTATATCTAAGTCTCTGTTCTTCACCCAAGAGAGATGTTATTCCTGCATGCAAACCTGCCACTACATTTGCTGCTATAGGCCAAAGGACAGTCAAGTCTCTGCTTAAAAGTGCTTTGCAGCTTGAGTTTCTTCCAAAGCCATGCGTGCTGGCTTAAGGAGGTTACTTTATGAAATATGTAATTCTCAGGGGGCTGCACTGGTTTGAACAAATGCTTCCAAATTAGTGTTCTTCATTTTCATTCATGCTCAAACACATGTGCATTCAGCCTTGAGGATAAGTATTCTTATCCTGGGCAGGAACCTAAGCAGTAAGTAGTGCTGACCTGCCTTATAAATAGTTCTGCTCAGAACCCTGAAAATAAAAGGCCTGATCTTGTTCCTACAGCCTCTCGTGTTCTCTGCACATCTACTGCCATGTACAAGCCACTCTTCCTGAACACGAACTGCCACATAGGAGTAATACCAGGAAATCCTGACCTTACACTTCCTCCCTAAGGGCCAGGGGGTGCTGCCTGTCTGAGCAGAGCAACGCCAGGGTGCTGGGAAACAGGAGAGAGAAGGGAGGTAGGGCAGGAAAGGACAGGCAGCCTGTGGTACCCATTAATAAAGCACATCCACATGTGCTGGGCATGAGCCTGACAGCTCTGTCCCCCTTTCTGACAGTGCAAAGGGCAGGGCACTGTGGCAGGGGCTCAGTGAGAAGCAGAAATGGAAAAGCCCTGTGAAGCTAAGCACGTGTTTTGTTGGTCATAAGAAAAACTGTGTGCACTGGTTTCTTTCTTCCATAGGGTGGCAATGGAACCTGGGCACAAAACAGCTATGCTGTTTCAGCAGCAGGAGTGATAGCTCTGGAGGAGCTGCATTAGCTTCCTATGCAAGGTGCTGGCTTTGATCTATACGAAGCCTGTGTGGTTTTGGGCCTTGATACCTGCAAGACTACTTCCCACTGCCCACTGCTTGCAGCCACAGTGAGGGGCATCACTTGCACTGTGCTCCTCTGCATTCAGTGTCTGGGCAGCAGTGACTAGCTGTTATCACAGAAGGACCATCTACTCTGGAATTTGCCTCCCTCCCTGGTCTGACAGAGCTCACATCTGCTAACCTACAGGACACAGCATCAAGCTCATTTTTTTCCTCATGCCCTTTGTTTTAAAGTGCTGCCAGTGTAAAGCTGCAGGTTGCAGTTCGCTTTCTAAAAGGGTTGTGGGCAAGTAAAACAGTCTTTCCCTTGTCTCTTTGAAAAGAAAGGGCTTGTATGATTAGGTTTGTATTCACACCTGAGGCATAAGGTGGTTTTTTAGAGATAAATAAAAGCCTAAAAGAAGCAGCTACAAAGATCCCACTAATTCAGGAAAGGCAGAGAGCAGGAGCAGATCTAAAGAAGTTAGCAATTTCCTACCATAAACATTTTACTAAACTTCAGTAATCCTCCCCCCCCCTCCCCAACTTACTATAGGGCAGCATTACTCTTTTATAGATGTGTTTTGCAGTGAGCACTTTGTACCCGGACTTTATCAGGGTGGTAGCAAGAGCCTGGATGTGATTCTGAGCTTCCTGGTTCTCATAGATGTTTTGCTGCCTAGATAAGCTTGTTCGACTTTTGAGGTTTTTCTTACATTTTCTTGCAGTGTGCTAGGTAAGTTAGGGCCTTTTGTTTCAATCATTTTGTGTTATAAAGGATGAGCTCTCTCTAAAGCATTTCTGTAGTTGGGTGGCTTTACAGCCCTACCAGAAAAGTGTGAAATGACAAGACCTGGCTTATTATTATCCATGATCTGGCTGTAGAATGTTTTTTGTTGGAAGGGACCTTAAAGCTCATCCAGTCCCAACCCCCTGCCACGGGCAGGGACACCTTCCACTAGAGCAGGTTGCTCCAAGCCCCTGTGTCCAACCTGGCCTTGAACACTGCCAGGGATGGGGCAGCCACAGCTTCTCTGGGCACCCTGTGCCAGTGCCTCAGCACCCTCACAGGGAAGAGCTTCTGCCTAAGATCTTATCTTAATCTCCCCTCTGTCTCATTAAAGCCATTCCCCCTTGTCATGTCCCTACCTGCCCTTGTAAAAAATTCTGTTTTAAAATAGAATATTTTAAAATAGAATTTTAGAATAGAGTTTTATCTTTTCCTATAGAAAGGTAAGGGAATAAATATTTGGGTTTGCAATACAATTAGCTTTTAGAAACTAACTGGGATGGATCTGATATAAAGCATGTTTACATCAGAGAGTGGGATTTTTCCTGAAAGAGCTGGTCAAAAGAGTGCACTATACACTTTGTCTCTTCAGCAGAGAAAACACCCATTTAGTTTCTAAGAGGTGGGAAAGCAGTTGATCCTCTGCCTGGGTGCTTGCAGTGGGAGGCAGTTTCTGTTCTGTGCATCCTCATAACCTTACTGTGTGAAGCACGTGGGCTCCTGGCAGGTAGGAGTGATTAGTTGGAGCAAGCATGTGCTGCTTGGGAGCTGTTTTTAGCATCCAAAGTACAATTTCCAGGAAGATGTAGGATAAGTAGGTGGCAAACAGGACTCAGCCTAGTAAACAATGCTTAGCGTGAAGTGATGCTGCAGCACACTGATCCCTAAAGGAATTTTGTACTATAGAGCAAAGTGAGGGCATTAGAGATGGGCAAACAGCGTTTAGAGTGGCGAGTGACAACGCAAACTCTGGTCACAAAGAGCAGGCTGCTAGTTTAGTGTTACCAGCTGCACGCTCTCTGAGCACATATCCTGTGTTTCACTATTACTTTTATCACTTGGTTAGGAAAAAAAACCCCAACCAAAACTGAGAACCCTTTATTCTTTATTAGTGTGGTTGCTACTGATAGGCTAGTCCCTAATTAATGTGATGGTACTTTCCCATTCCTGTGCCGCTCTCCTTATTAGAAGTCCTTGGCAATATGAGAGACTAAGTATCTATTACTTAGTCATGAGGTATCTAGACCAGCTTGCTTCTGAAACTAAAGCCTGTGTACCCCAGGCATACTGTATTTCTGATTTGCATATGGAAAAGGCAGTTAAAAAGCTGATGCCCCCATATTGCTTGCGAGTCAAGTAGCAAAAGTAAATGATTTATCAAGCAAGGGTTACCACACCTGTGCCTTTTTGTCAGCACAGACAGAGGATGCCAAGTCAAGTGCTGCTTCTAATAGCTCAAACAGAAATTTAGATTCAAATACCCCCCCAGACAGGACAATGATGTGGTGAGCCGCTGGAGTGGCACAGCAGCCATGGATGGGGCGAGCAGAGGCAGTGTATGAAAACCCAAATCAGCTAAACCCACACAAAGCCAACAGCCCTTTTGGGGCTTTTGCTACTGAATCAGAACTGCTGACTTCAATCAGTTTATTTCCTGGTCTCTGCTGTCACGGAGTTGTCATCCTGTTTTGTTGACACAAGAAGGCAGCCTTTTTCTAAATAAAATGTTATATAAATTCTATATAATTCCTTTAAGGGATTATATGTGAAGCAATGTGACCTAAATCAGAACATGCTGCTAATGGAAATGTCTACTGCTAATTTTCATAATGCCCATTACGAAAGGCATGTACTGGTTTTCGGTTGTTTAAAAACAGCCCAGGACAGAATGATCCTTGCTCAAACCCTGCCATGTACATTTGTCTGTGATTTTATTCCAATGTTGTGTGAATGCCCATGTATGGGAAATGTGACTTCTGCTGAATAGCACTGTCACATCCCTGTGCACAGACTCAATTCTGCAGCATTTTAAGACTAATGATGATGATGTGTGACTAGTGCCTGTAGTCAAATGAGCTGCCAATTGGTAGAGAAAATCAGAGCCACCAAAAAAGCTGACCAACATGTTTCCTTATAGCTTGTACCTGGGCTCTAATTTTGAAAAAGCAGATGTTCAGATAAAGTCTTCATTTTTATTTTGCTGTTCCAGCAGTAAAGAGTTGCTTAACCCTTATATTTAAGCTTGACTTTCAGAAGCTCTGAGTGTTCACTGCTCCCTCCTGTCTAAGGGAGCTGTGTGGCCTGGCAGTTAGTGGTCCTCAGGACCCATTTCTTAGCCTGACTTTGAATGTACTATAAAACTCCTGATGGAAAGCAGCCATCCCAGCTGCTTTCAATAACACGTTCCTATGAGTTTCTATATTTTCATTTCGAAAATATCCTAAATGATTGTCCTATACACTAATGCCCTGCAAAAAGAGTACAAAAGCATGTCTTTGTGTAGAGGAACTCTAAGTAAATCCCAAATCATTGCAGTTAAGTGTTTTTACCTCACTTCTCTGATTTAAAAAACAGTCAGCTTCAGAGTTGTTTCATGAATAAGTAGTGAGTTTCACTGATAAATTATATATTTAGTATCAAGTGGGTTGTGGTGGTGTAATGATGTATAGAAGCACGGAGATGCAGCTGGAGTCAGAGACTGAAGTCAGTCTCCTTAGCCACTGCAGCATGTTTGACTTTAATTGAAAGCTGTGCTTGAGTATTGTTTTTCACTGTACAGCATTGTTATTCACTATACTGCATTACATAGAAGCACTTAAGGTAAGGCTAGAGCACTTTAAAATGATTTAAGTCATAAATAAAGAGGATAAAAGTTTACAGTCAACAAACTTATCTGGGAAACCTAGGCTGCAGGATGCAAATAAGTTTAAAATATTTTGGAGACTTAATACTGTTGTGTCTTACTACATAATCAATTTACCAAATAGGAGTTTTTCAAGCCTTCTGGAAAAGGTAAGTAGCATTCTCCAAAGGGTTTCAAGTTTCCTGAGCTATGAAGGAAAAGACCAAATGCTTAAGGACTATAACAGTATACCTTAACATTCCAAAAATCCTGATTTCAGTGTATTGCCGTGTATTCCTGTTGTTACCAAAACGACTGGAGAAATACAATTTAAAAGGGAAGACGCATGAAAACTTGTCATGTACATGAAACAAATAAAGGAAGAGGCCTGAAAAGTGGGGTGCAGCAGGCTGCATTTTGTTAAGGGGTGAAACAAAAATCAGAACCTGATGGGTTAAAACCCCACTCTGCGCTGCTGGTGTACTTTCTGTGACCCTATTTAATGCAGAGAAGGTTTGAGATTCGAGGTAGTTTAACCTGTGCTGTCGACAGAGCTATAAACTAAAGCCCCTAACAAATTGTACACAAAGAACAGAGAGCGAGAAAACACGTTGTGTTCACAGGCATCTGGTTGCAGCCCTGTGAACTGAAAATCTTTGGGAAGGAGTGACTTGTGTTTCGTTGACAGCATAGGTGCTGAAGCCATCACAACGAGGAGTCTGTCTTCATGCATATCCTGGACTATGACATGTGACAGCCATTAATCTGTACACTAATTATTCAGATGCATATAAGAACTTACAAGAGCTAAGAGCAGCACTCCCCCATTTGCTAATTATTTGAATTACTACTTTTTAGTCATCTCAACCAGCTCCAAACAAAATTACAAATATTTCTTGCTGTTAACCTTTAACAGAATTGTAACACAGTCGAGCAATCACTTCAAACTACAGTTGTCCTGAAGTACTAGTTCTGCTCACTTTTTTATACCTTCTCTCCCATGATATTAGGCACAGACTTAATTTTTTCAACATCTGGCTCAAATTAGCTGCTAACAAAACTGCCAACAACTATTTTCTTAATCGACCCTGGGAATTTGATACAGCTTGGAAAAAAGCACATTTAAACCTCGTCCTTCTCCTAAAGAAACACAAATGTTTACTTGAGCTTCTGATTTGACCATAGCAGGACTATGAATTCAGTTAACCCAGTTTATAGGCCTGCCTCAACTGGACTTTTTTTTCTCTTTGTGTAACGAAACAGATGTGTTCTCAATTACAAAATCTCCTGCTCGCTCAAAGCCCACCATGCAAATGGCCAACCAGGAATCTTGAGTCTGATTTTTTTTACATGGAAGTCATTGGAGCAGTCTCTCGTTGTATCTGCTGGGGGACTAAGGTGCACTGTTACCTGATGGGTCTCTCTGAGCTCCTTTTGCATATGCAATGAAATGCACTGGCTTAGAGGCTGGAGCAAAAGTCTTTGCAAAACCCAGTCCTTGGGGGGACAAAACCCTGTGCACTAGAAGCCAATCCCTTAGCAAGCAAAAGCGCTCGTTCCAGTTATGAAAGCAGCATTATTACTACATAAGCCCAAAAAAACACAACAGACAAAACAAACTGCAAGTGACAATTCGCTGTAGTTACTGAGACCATGTGGGTGAAGTGACAGCGGCAATGCAGCTTGGCTCCGCGGGGACACGTTAGAGTACACTGAAGAAGAAGAAGAGGCTGCAGGCATACAGAGAAGTTGAAAGCGGCCCACCTGAGTCTGTTGAGGGATATTTACAAAGCTTGGATCCCGTGGTCCAACACTGACGAATCGGTTTGCGGGGGAGGTGCTGGGTGTCGAGTAGGCTGTGAAGGGAAGGGACACATGCGTTGAGGAAGCGGCACTAGATTGCACACGAACAACACCAAAACACACTGTCTCAGAGCCACCTAAGCAGATGTTTAACATAGAAATGTGCAAACGTTTTAGAGAGCGAGAGTTTGGGTTTAGACACTGGAAAGGTTTGGTCTTAATGATGGGGGTATAAACACGGAGGGGACTGGGCTGCTCCTTGCCAGGCAGGATGGCAACGGCTGCGCTCAGGGAGAAGGGTGATGGGGTCCCCTGTGCTGTTCTCCATCCTGGAGGAGAACCACTGCAGGCCTTTCCATGATGGGATAGCCCAAGAGACTTCAGTACGTCCTAGTATTGCCTGACCGTTTGAATATCAGGTACCTCTGGTTTTAATGGAGCTTTGCACGGCAGTGAACTTATTATGAAGAGAATCAGCCTCTTATTTCATGCTAATCCAGCATTTTCTCTCTCCATATAAAGTTTTGGTTTTCATACTGCTGTGGTCTGCACTCTCTAAAATGTTCACTTGATGTGTTTGACAAACTAGGAAGATCCTTTCGGTAAAAAATTAATGGGTTGCAGTTTCACTGGGGTGGTAAGTGCAATCAGTCTGAAGGCTGGAGCTGCCTTTAAAAACTGGAGTGGCTCCCATAAATGTAAAGCTATTAAATGCAATGCAAGCCAAGAACCCAGATTACTTCCAAACTTGAAGTACTTTAATGATTTTATTGTTGCATTATATTCTCCACTGCAACTGTCCACAATGCCACGTACTTCCACATCCAAAAGCTTTCAATGCATTTTTAGGCTTCCTCTCATTTGAAAATCCCCCATGCAATCTTCTCCCTTGTTCGGTTTTTTGCATGTTCAGATCTAAATTCAAATAGCCTGAATAGACGCCTTAATACGAACAGTGATTCTGTCTATTTTAAATATATTTATGGGAATGCATTCTGCTGAATAAAATCCCCAGACAATCTAACTATCCAATGAAGAGACAAAAAACAATGTTAAAAGGAAAGTTACTTGCCAAATTCCAGTCAGGCTAAATATAATGTTCAGGCCCCAACGTTACAGAAAAATAAAGTGAGTTAAGAGTTGGAGAAGACACTGAGTTGTCTGTGTAGATGAAAGCCTGTTGCCTTTCTGAAGGCAAAAGTTTTTGGTGAAGAGGCATTACACTGGAGGAGCCTTTGGTTTAACATTGTACTAAATCAGACCAATGCTCTACCTTATCCACTGTCCTCTCTTTTACAGAGGCCATAAGCAGTTGAACAAGGGACAGTCAAAACAGGTCACGTATTTACTTCCTCATATTCTTTCCCACCCTCTGATAATTTTCAGCTCAAGGACTCCCTGTATTTAATGGCCTACAAGGGATTTCATACTGATGAATGCCCAATCCACCCTTGAGCTCAAGCAAATGTTCTGCATAAAGCCCTTTGGTGAGGAGTTTCCAAGCCTATGAGCACGGAGAAACACATCCTTCCTTTCCTTCTCTATACAAGTCTCACAAACGTCTCATGATGCCTCCTAATTCTTACAATTATATCAGACAGCTTCACCCCAGGAACTGCTTATCTTCATTTCAGTTTTGCTGACTTCTAAGAATGAATTCTTCCCAGTTGTTTCTGGTGAGGTGAGCTTTCCTCTCCTAAAAGCTAAGGCTTTGCTACTACTTGCAAAAATCATGCAAGGAACGCCTTCCCTTCACAAAGTTTTAAAGGAATTTTTAAGTGCACAAATTCCTCTTTCCAAGGTGATTTTGCAAATTGCAGTGCTGCTTGCACTGAGTATGAACAGGTACACTGGTTGTTATTCTTATCTGCAAATCAAGGCAAAAAGGAACTGAGCAGATTTGGTGAGATGTTCTCCTTGCCTTTTTACCATATTAAATTGATTAATAAGTCAAAGACGACACACACTTGCAAAGGGTGTATCTTTGTTTCTAGTGCCATGTGTTCAGATTCTTCTGTACTGTCTTACGGCGAGGTTTTCTTTTCAACTAAGTGATGAACCCAATGTTGTGCAAGACTAAAAATTCCTTCTGCAGGGGGGAAAATTAACTTAAAGCTCAAAAATCAAACATCTGTTCTTCTGGTCTACTTTTAAGGAAGCAGAATGAGTGGAGAGGCCCTCTAATCCCTTGGAGCAGGTAAGTTCCGCTCAGAAGGTAAGGAACTCAAGATCTTGTTTACAGTTCCCTCTTGGCAGATTCTTTTGCTGTGATACTTGGTAGAAAATCAAAGGGGAACCATCAGAACACTGTCTTAAATGGTTTCTCTGTTCAAACAAAAATTCTAAAGCATTTGAAAACTAATATGCATAAAAGTCCCCTCAACCCTTGCTGGGTGAATTATTATGTATACCTTCTGCAATGTTCCAAACTATGTTTAACTTCCTTTCTGAAAATACTCAGATGTCAGCTTGGTATTTCCTTAAGGTCATATAACTACACTGCTAGAGCCAAGAAGTGAAGAGTACCGAAACTACATATATGCAGAGCAGGCTTTACACTGGACTCTCCCAAGATGCTTGACTGTAAAATGTCACGAGATGTTTGTGGATTGTAAAGAGCCATTTTGGCTCAGAATATTAAGTTGACATAGAAGATGTATTAGCAGTGACTCCTGTTATGGTGAAGTTTGGTTCAGAAGAGGGAGCAGTACTAAGTATTGGTTAGACCATCATCAATGTAGCTTCTAACCATATCTTACTGTCTTCATCTAAATACCCTGGTTTGACATGGAGGTGGAATTCCTGGACGTCTTGCTTCTTCTGATCCCTATACTCTGTTCTAAGATTAGGATGAGGCAAACTGCTCCCAGTAGTTAAACTGGGTCATATTATGTTGCATGGACTAAACCTATGGTGGGATCCCTAAACTCCTTTTTAGCAAAGGGAAAAGCCAAAGCATGGAAAGGAACAGAAGCCAGGTCTCTTAGGCAGATCCCTCCTGATCTTTATCAGCTTTGCTCCATGGGAACTGCCTAGATCTGCACTAGTTTACAGTATACGATAGCTGGCCCACTGGGCTTGAATAGAAACATCTTCCTGCCCAGCCTAGTCTTTCTGCTACTGGAATTCACTAAGGATTGTTTGCAACATCATAGCCCATAGCCAAGGAAATGAATGTGATGCCACAAATTTGCTATGATGCTTCACTTCAGGAACAGGCAAAGCAGGAGCTGGCAGAGAAAGAACATTTGCTCACACAGACAGCTTTGATATTTAGCCAAAATGGCAAGAAATTGTATGAAAGACAAGACAAACAAACAGTTTTGGGAATGTCATGTATTTTAAAGTTGCCTGCAGCAGGAGAATGTTAATTTAAAATATACTTTCCTGAAATAATTTCTTAAATATAGGAGTGTGTCATTTATCACACAGTTCTGGACTGAAAGGATAGACTTTTGGTCAGTAAAGATGATTTGGGTAAGCGATAACCTAACGTACCACTCCTTTACAGACCAAGACGACAGGGACCTATGCTTGATATGAAGACCTGTACTCATTCACAAAGGACCAGGAGTCAGTTTAGTCATTGAGGAGTTGCAGTAAGAGAATTAACTGGAGGAACATGGTGCAATAGAGCAATTCCTACTGCAATGCATCCTGCAGCTGAGCATCTGAGAGGGAACTGCAAATTCTAACAAATTAAATGATACAGTCATCACCCTCTTTTTTATGGATGGCGAAAGAAGCGAACAGAAAGCTAAAATAGCTTGCCCAGGGGATGCTCAGTCAATGCATAGCAGAGAAAGGGAGAGAAATCCAATCTGATTATAGAATCATGGAATTACAGACTTGTTTAGGTGGAAAAGACCTTTAAGATCATCGAATCCAACTGTTAACCCAGCACTGCCAAGTCCCCCACTAAACCATGTCCCCAAGCACCACACCTACACGTCTTTCAAACGCCCCCAGGGATGGTGACTCCACCACTGCCCTGGGCAGCCTGTTCACTGCTTGACAACTCTTTTGGGGAAGAAATTTTCCCTCATCTCCATCTAAACCTCCCCTGGTGCAGCTTGAGGCCGTTTCCTCTTGTCCTGCCACTTGTTCCTTGGGAGCAGAGACCAGCCCCCTCCTGGCTCCATCCTCCTGTCAGGCAGTTGCAGAGAGCGATAAGGTCCCCCTGAGCCTTCTCTTCTCCACACTAAACCCCCCAGGTCCCTCAGCCCTTCCTCACCACACTTGTGCTCCAGGCCCTGCTCCAGCTCCGGTGCCCTTCTCTGGCCCCGCTCCAGCACCTCAATGTCTCTCTTGCAGTGAGGGGCCCAGACCTGAACACAGGGTTCAAGGTGTGGCCTCACCAATGTCTACCACAGGGGGACAGTCTCTGCCCTGGCCCTGCTGCCACACTGGTGCTGGTACAGGCCAGGATGCTGTTGGCCTTCCTGGCTGCCTGGGCACAAGCTGCTCATGTTCAGCCACTGCTGACCAACAGCCCCAGATTCTTTTTCCACAAGGCAGCTTCCCAGCCACTCTTCTCCAAGCCTGTAGCATTGCACGAGCATTGCATTGTGGTGACTCAAGTGCAGGACCCAGCACTGAGCCTTATGAATCCAGCACTACAGCCACAAGATCGTTCTTCTCATCCTGACACAAATGCTGTTTAACACAAAAGCTCCTTTGTGCAAAGGGACATTAACTGATAATGATCCTGCCCAAGGAGGGAAAATAACTAGGTTTCTCCCCATGCAGAGTTATGAACCTTAGGAAACAACATTTAGTTCTAAAAAGCTCTTTAAAAATCATGGTCTACAGAAGAGCAGTGTCTTAGACTCTGCATCAGAATGAGGGCCACGGATTCTAACACTCAGATTCAGTTATGATGGTGATAAAGTCCAACTGGCATGTAGCAGAGGTGGTGTTTTCTTTGGGCAATGAGATATTACACCCAGAAACTGTCAAGTTCAAGAAAATATTGTGCTGTGTTTGTTACGTGTTACAAACCAAACAAAATCAAGAAGAGATCTGAGATAAGATAATCTTGGGACTGCTTCTGATATCAAGGATGTGTTCTATTGAAATGGCTTTTTATAGAGGAAAAATGAACCCTTCCAAACCTCTTGAATCCCATCTCCATTGTGTCATCTCACCGAGGAAAATGCTGGCTTTCCAAAGGGATAGGATTCGCAGCTGAAATTTTCAACACCCAGAGCATGCCTGGCCACCCTGTAGCAGCAAATCCCTGGTGTGCATCTCCAGGGGCTCTTCCTTCCTTGGACAGCACTAATGTTCATGTTTTGGTTAATGTCACAGCTGGAGAGTTTCACTATTGCTCTGAGAATCATTAACCACCTTGTTGTGATTTCTAGCTCTCATTCCCAGGAGGCTGTGCTGTATTGAACAGCTGCTCCTGGCTCCTGCACCCCTCAGGAGGGCCATATTCCAATTTTTGGTAGGGCCGTAACTACGTTTTGTTTCTGCGGAGGGTTTTCTGCTTAGACCAAAAAAGGGAAGGAGAATGGAGCAAATGCCAACCCCTTTCACTCCACTTCCTTGGGGGGGGGCTTCATTCTCCTCCACACAGCTAAGGAGAGAGTCTGGCCAAAATCTAACATCACTCCTGCCTTTGTTGCATAAGTGACTTTCCAATATCCTAAAGCTCTGCAGGGCAGCCAGCCATAACCCAGCGACACTCCCAGAACTGGTGGACTCGAGCAGTTCGTAACCATGGAAAACACCTTTTTGTGTGGCTTTTATGAAACTCTGGTGAATCTGCACTTGCTATTTGATGGCTAATATTTAGTTAAGGAAAAAATAAACACTGATGAAAATGGAGGGTTGGTCCTGATTGACACACTAAATGGAGTCCAGTGGGCCCTTCTGGTAAACTCTCACTGAGAGGCTAGGAACTTCACTTTGTTTGACTCTTTATGTGGCCAGCCACATAAAGCTTTGGTGTATGTGTAATATTTTTTTCTTAGCAAATCTTTCCTATAATCTGCTTTTCTGTAAAATCTGGCCCAAATTAAATTATATGCTTCTTTACCACTCAAGTCACTATTATTGAATATGTACAGAACTATATGTTTAGACATCAGCGTAGCTAATTAACAAACAGTAATTATTTCCCTAATCTTTTGTTTAAATACCATTAACTGGCTGCTCTTGAGAAAAACCTCGATTCCCAATTAACGTGGCAGCTGTCTGCTGAGCGCTGAGCCACAGTGACCAACCCGAGCCGATGGGGGGTGGGCTGCGCGTCTGCGAACTGGTTTGATGCCAGCTCAGAATCAGTCCAGACACACATTTCAGGTTGTTTACAGCATCGCAGTACCATCAAAATTATCAAGATTACAGCTAAAATGATGTTGGGAATTTTTCGTTTCGACACCGCACACTGCCAGTAAACTGAGTCACAACTGTAATGACAAATATACATTGACCTAGTTTCATTTTTCCCGGTTCTGAAGACAAGGAAATAATAAGGCATTGCTGACTGCATTCAGTGATAACTATGACTAAACGTTAACCTTTTAGATTCCACCGCTGAATTTTTATTGATTGATAGGACTTAAAAGACGGTTTCTCCGGTCAGAAAGCGTAAAACCGTTCTGGTAGCACAAGTGTTGGTCTAAGGTCAGAAAGAGGAGTGGAGGGGAGGGAATGAATCAACAGCTCAACAAAAATCTGCTGATCAATTCTAGAAGTCCTGATTCTAGAAGATCATGTTCACAATCTTACCAGACTGTCTCATACTAAAACCCATTTTCATTTCAAAGTGAGCCAGAGCATCTTGCTGAGTCGGCAGTTGTGCACTATCACGGAGCAGAAGGCAGTGCAGAACTCTGAGAACCACCAGATTTTAAAAATGCCCCCTGGAACCTGTGCAAATCTCCTGAACAGTATCTGAAGCTTTAAAAATGTAGGCTTCTCATGATCTGAATAGCGAATACCTCCTTGCACATCAAGCAGTGGTTGCATATAGCATTTAAATAATAAGCTTGAAAAGCACACAAAGGGATTTGCTCTTTCGATTAGATTGATTTTTGTTTGTGGATGTTATTTGGACTCCCTTCACTGTGGAACCAGTCCCCTACAGTTGCCATTAAAGCACTGAAAGCTTCCCTTTTGTTTTTAAATGTCAGTTTGAGCACAGCTTCATTAAATCATTTCACAATTAACTCCCTGAACATCCAGACTTTTTTAAGGCGTCAAACCCAGCTGAACTGCATTTGTTTCCCAGAAGAGTGAGTCCAAAGTGGTATCCCCAAGTGTGTACCCAGGAATTTGTATATTTGACTTGTGGCTACACAAAATACATATGGGAGCCGTGTGGGTGGTGGAGAAAGGATTAAAGCTTTCTCCCTGGGCCTAAAAAATGCCATAGCTTCTTGCCCAAAATGCGGGGCTCGGGAACCAAGTCATAAGGGACAGATGTCTGGGTTAATCTAGGAAGACTTATTCCCAAAAGAACTGTAAATGAAGTAAACTCAGAAGAGTTGTTAGTTTAGCCCAGTATGTATAAGCAGCAATGTTTTTGAGAAGCTGACTTCCATGTAGCATCTATCCTCTAAAGACTGACTTGAGATACCAACTTGCCTCCTCATGACAGTGAAACACATCCCAAAGGTCCAAGGTCTGTGTCACAGCTAGCTACTGGCCTTGATTTCTGTCATCTGTGGTTATGTGAAATGGCAACAAAGTCAGAAATAAAACTGTAAGCTTAAGCTAACTCTTTTCTCATTAATACAGAAGCAGCTCAGAATTTTGCCTGTCTTACACAGAGCAGAGAGCTCTCCTATTTCCCAACAACTAGTCAGTCCTCATCTCTTAACAGCTGACAGAAGGTGATGGCAGCACGTTGAGTGCTGCAGTTAGCCCTTGGTTCCCGCTGTGTCTATACTTACTTGGAGAAGTGGGAGAGGTGGCCCCTCCTTCTGTTGATGTAGTTGGAGGTTTTGTGTCTGGCACTGGCAGAGGCACAGGCCTAGCCATTGGTGGCGGAGGTGGTGGTGGCAACATTGGGGTAGGAAGGAATGGATTGTGCACCTTGCCTTGGCTGCTACCATTGGGCTGCCGAAAAACAAGCAAACAGACAAAAATTATACTAAAAATCAGCTGTTAGGAACCTCCAGTAATAACAACCTAGTTGAAAGCTATGTGCAATACATGTACAATTACTTGAGAGGTGGCAAAGGAAGTGCTGGGTCAAATTCTCCAGCTTTTTCAAGGAACTTTGTCTCAAGCCCTGTGAAACTATGAAAATTCTCACTTTTGAGCATTTGCCCTATTAGCAGCTGGTGTGAACTGCCCTGGATTAAATTCTGCTACTCTTTACATTTCCTGCAGCCACTAAGTCGTTTTCAGTGAGAGTTGAAGCAGTATTTTTTACCCCTTAAATCCCCCAAGTTTTGTGTCTCTCTTATATCCTTAGGATATCAGTGCCTACGACTCAAGTGCAAATTTCTTAAAGATACTGCTCATTAGGAGGAAAACCAAGCATTTTTGGTGTTCTTAAAAGTCATGCTGATATCTTATTACAGGAAAATGAATGAATATATATTAAAGTAACTGCTCTCCCACATCCCTTTTGAGTTAGTAATAGTGTAGCTCACAGTTTAGTTGCCATTAGGATCATAGGGAGAAACGACTGAACTTACAACTGCTTCATTCTACTCACTGGGAAAAAAAAACAACCCTCCCTTTAGACTGGGATGTGGTCAGTCACAGGCAGAACGGGCTCAGCTAAGTGTGGTCTTTCAATTAATCACCAGAAAAACCTGTCCATAAGTAAAAGTGTTTCCAAGTATCACAAAAACAAGAAGCAGGCTCAAAAAAATAAAAAGGCCTCCCCTTCCCCCAACTTGTTAAGTTTACATTTTAAATGTAACGCAGCCTGGACACTTGAAAACCATACAGAGAGATGCCAAATACCATTACAGAGAGAAAGTAGGACAGCCTGTGAATGAGGTGTTCCATTTTAGTGACAAAAATGATGAGATCACTTTCGACAGCACTCTACAAATTGATCTCACTGCAGTTCTTCTGGCACTGAACATTGGCTTTTCCATTGATGATAAAAGCTCAGCTTTAAACACAGATCCATATTCTAAGTACTGCTAAAGAAAATAATATTTTAATTCCTGTTAGGGTTTCCATTAGCCTGAATTACTGGGGACAGAATACTTGCACTGGCAAATGCCTGGGACCTGATTTTCATTTCACCTGCTTTGGCACTAACAACAGGCCTTAAAGGTGCAAATCACACTTGTGCTAGAGCAAAAATAGTTCTGGGCATAAGTAAGGCTCAAATTCATCTGCATTTAACTTAATAGCACTCCTACTGACTTCAAAGACTGCAGTTACTAGTGTCTGCAGCAAGAAGCAATCCTTCAGGGATATTTATTTTTCCAACATTCAGTACCTTTAATAAACTAATATATTAGTGACATCTCTCAAACACTATCTTGTCTCACAATTAGGTCCCTTTCCTGCCAAGAAGACCCCTGCTGTATGTTCATTGTGAGTGTGCTAACAGTTCATAATGCTGAATGGTTTGGGATAAATTAAGCAAATGAATACTCAAGGAAAAAGAAAAGCACTATATTGATTTGTTGTCTAGACATAAATGTATCTGCTAACATATTGCAGACATTATTCAAAGCCAGTACTGGCTGGAATAAGTCAAGTCAGTTTTTCTGCTAGGGAAAGGAAAGCACCGAGAACAATATAGCTTATTAAATAAGTGCAATAAATTAGATGCTAATAATTAAACTAATACTCATTAACACTTTCAATCGTATGTATGTCAGGAGAGAAACAGTCATTTTGCCAGTTATTACTTCATTGGCTGGAAAAAGTTACATGCATTACATTTCATGAAATATTCAGCGCATTATTCTAGATTTGATTTACATAAAATTTATCAATTCTGTATTTGACTGGAATGCTATTGCAATAATAGCAAGATGATTCACTTTATTTGATTAAAAAAAATGAAAATGGTTATTTGAAGCTTTGGAACTCTGCTTAATTTTTCATAGAGATAAGGGGAAAAGATAACTTCTTACAGAAATAACAAACCGTAATAAACTGTACTTTTAACATCTTGAGTTCAAGTACTGGTCAACTTGATCTAAAGTGCTATAAGGCAGTATTTTTTTTTTTTAATGAACTTAGCTGATCTGAAACATCTGTTTCTCACCCTCCCTTTTCCTGCTCCTTCCCCCCCACTCTCCCCTGGACTTCAAAAATAATGAATAAAAATTATTCTGCCTTCATATTTTGTTAACCCTGGTTCCACCAGGGTTACAACGCATGCAGCAAAGTCATTTGTGGAGGGACCCAAAAGGTCACTCTATCACCAACTTCTCTGATGGTTTAACTTTATTTCACCACAGTGTGGTCGAGTGGGTTTTTTGGGGAGGTTTTTGGTTGTTTTTATGAAATATTTTTGCAGTAGCAGCACTTTTTTCCCATTTCCAACAGCTATTCAAGGTGTGTTCCTGTATGCAACATGCTGTTAAAATAACCCCAGCAGCCCATGGTTAATTTTACATAGGACAAACACTTCTGAAGAAATAAAAACGGCTTCCTTACATTTAGGAACCCCACCTGTCCAGCCTGCTGACCAGCGTCGGGGCAGACAAGTTGGACAAACTCTTTCAGAGTCTCCTGAGGATGATAGCGGATTGCTGGGTGTGAGAAGTATGGCCCAGGCTGTTGAATAATGGGTGATGTTGGAAAATGAAGAGTCGATGGTGTTGCATGTGGACTTGCTATAGGAAAGAAAACAAAGAAGTTATATAGAGTTTTGCCTTTGGAAAATAAAACAGTTTAAATCTACTGTAGTTTTAGTCTTTTTTTAAATGTACAGTATTGTTTATACATCTGATCTTCACAATTAATATATTAGACCACATTGTGTCCTACACTCACTTCATCTAGATCCTGAAAGCAAACGGAGCCAGACATTTTGAAGGATTTTCTGTGTTTTTAGTGGACATGTATAAAGGAATGAGCAGTCCTTCGTGACAGTGAAAACTCTTCATCACCTTAAGAGCAGTCTTCATCAATCAGGCAATAAGAATATGTATTTGGGAGATGATGGTTGATTTAAGTGACATTTCATATAACTTGGATTTGCACATATGAATCCATTTTATATTGTACTATAAATGGTTGGTAATTTAAAGATGGTCTAACACTTCCTGTTGTTGGGGGTTTTTTTTCCACCTCATTTTAGGAACATTTATTTTAAGTAACATGTTTTCATCTAATGAACATGCACAAAGTGGCAAGATGGTTCTGAAAATTCCATTTACATTTCTCCTGAATAACGTTGGGTTCCAATCTTCAGCAAGCCCCCAGCTTGCATTTATGGATGAAGTTTAATTTGGTGAAGTTATGGGCCAACAAGCCAGCTAGAAAATGTACTACAGTGAAGGTGTTAAGGTGCAATGTACACAAGCCAATTGTCAATGACAAGTTTTACCCTCAACAGAACTATAAGTGCAGTTGAAGAGCCTTACGCTCTCCTATGTTACAGACACCTTTTCCCAGTTCCTTGGCCTTGAGGATATACTGGGTTGGACCCTTGCTAGCCAACAATGCTTTCCACTGTTAATTGTCACCATGAGGGAGCAACCGCTGCCATTCATAGTGCTAAGAATTCTCTCTTTCCCCTCTAAAATAAGAATTCACTCTTCCTTTAGAATGGCCAATTGATCTGGTTGTGCACAAGCTCACCTGTAAACCAGTTTATTCCTCACCAGTCATCACTGCATCCCTGTTGCTCCCTTGGCATGCTATCCTAGTGATCTTTCAAGGGTGTCCATGTGCATATTGTGCACTTGTACACCACACATAACCACTTAGATAAAGGCTGTGTAAGGGAGGTAATATCCTACAGAGACTCATGTGTTGGCTTTGAAATAAGTTAAATATACAGGAGGGGAAAAAAAGCCTTTGGCACTTTTCAAAAGAATTGGAGAGATGCAGGGAATAAACTAAAATCAAACACAAATGAGCAAACACCCATTTAATGACAATGTTATGAAAAACCCCAAGTTAAACAAAAGCTAAAATCTGCTTCTTAGTTTTGTTCATCACCAGTTTTATAACATGAGACTTATCAATATTTTTTCTTAAGGATTATTAAACCATCAGCAAAATCAGAGCCTGAAGATGTGGATAAAACACGTACTCAGAGACAGCAGCAAGCAAGGAATCCTACTGCATTATCCTGTAAACATTCAGTAAGGGTTGGCTGGGCAGCACTTCTATGTACTTCCTGCACCACGACTGGATAGGAATGATTGCTGTGACACCACCAAATAGAGCTGCACTCATGCCTGGGGTGCTGATATGGGATGAATATGAAGCTCTCGTCCTTTGCCGTGAAAAGCTCCCCTGCATCCTTGTTTATCCTACAAGTCTTCCCTTAATGCTGCTTGAAATATTCACAACAGAAAGAGAAATGCTACTAAACGTGTGGTACTAAACAGGAAACCACCACGGAAAGAAAGCATGGAGATGAGGAACTAAAAGGCAGCATGCAGCCTTCAACTGCCTCTGATTAAAGCAGATGTCTATCCAGAGACACTCTTTGAAAAGCATGGGCTACACCTATCTTACAACAGCTAGATATTGTGGCATGTGGGCTGAACTGGAAAACAGTGTCTTCCCACAGCCATGCTGCAGTGCTGCACTTGGGAAAAGGGAACAAGAAGCAGCATATCCCACACTCCTTGTTATGGAAATGTTGACAGTTATTCCATGGCCAAGGAAAACACCTGTGTACCAAGCCTGTTCAACCTGTCTGCACATCTGGGCTTACCTCTTTGTTTTTTTACAAGCCTAGTTAATTATTTCTTGTTCACTTTTAAGACAAATAGTTTTGTTCTGAGTTTGCATCTTAAATTGTAGCATATTTGAAAACTCTACAGATAAAAACCCCAAATCTTCAAAGGAAGAAATAAAGGGCATTTTCCTGTCCCCAAACTCCTGGGAGAGGCTGTAACTTTGAAGTGTGGTATCAAAGGTAGAGATAATGTGGGATTCACCTCAGCAAATGTGGGTGTGTGCCATGGAACTAATTGTCTCAGAATCAATGGAGAACTACATAGAACTAATGGTGTCTAAGGAGCTGTTCATCTCACCCCAAACCAGACCACTGCCCTTGACTAGACTTCATTGACCACGCTGACTGGCTCAACAGTGGATGCGAAGGGAGCCCACCAGTACTAGCTCCAAGGTAGATACCTCCAGTCTAGACTCACCTTCAGTTAGGTGAATTCCACTCAACATGCCAGCCTCTCATCTCCCTTACACCAACCCCTGAGGTGTAACTGCTTTAATGACACTTACGTCATTGCCATTTTACAGGTATGAATGTATCATCATCATCTCCAGGAAGCAACAGTCACTCAAGAGCTTGTCAAAATATTTTGCCACAAACATTGGTTCACCTCAAGTTGGTGGTAAGCATTTTGATGACTACAATAAAATCTTCATTAGCATACAACATTTCTGTCCTTTTTTGATATAACACATAGTCTCCCTCTCTCTCTTTGTATCTCCTTTTATATTTTCCCTTTTCCCTGTATGCCAAAAGGAAGATGAGGGATGAAGATAAAAGTGAGAAATGAAAATTTATGTGGCAAACATCTAATTAAGTAAAATACAGCTTGGGATTCTTAAAACATTTATGAAAAAAAGATGCATTTAAACACCAGCTCTGTTAATACTATTTGAAACAGTTACACAACTGCACTGTCCGTTACACACATCTGGGAACAAATTCATTCCTTTTCTTCCGCTGGGTGAAAAGGAGCTAGAAATGCTATTTCCATCAAACAAAAAGGAATAAAAAATTGTACCCATGTGGAAAGTTAAAGCTAGGTCTGCGAGCACACTATATTTAGCTTTTCCAAGGTATGGTTCTTCGTTTAATAATCTGATTTGCTATATGAAAGACATGTTACGTCTTTTAGGAATACTCATAAGCATGTAAGTAGCATCTTTCTCTGTTGCCTTGACCTCCTCAGCACGTCAGGGTAGAAAACAAAGTGGGAAGCATTTGTTGGTGATCTTCCCAAAGAGAGAGGGAAGAAAAATGAATGCAGAAATAGCAACAGTAATTCAGGAAGGGAAAGTGCCCCAAGAAAGTGGTTCCTCTTCAGAGTCTTGGCGAACCGCTCAGCACAGCCTCGGAGGGCTTTCTGCTGATCATGGGAAAGACTGGGGGAAAGAAACCAGACTGAACAGACATCAGTCCTCAAGTCTGTGTCATATACTGACACACAGGGTTCATTTTCTCAGAGTAGATGGATTAGCATAAGAAATAATGAGTGGAATAAGGATTTTCAAAAGGTTTGTTTTTGCAGTCTCTGACTGGGAAATACCGAATTTCTCAAGTGGCAAAAGGAAGGGCTGTTTTATAAGCAGAAGAATCTACTACTATTAAACTGATCAACAAACGTTACAACTGTGCCTGGCTTATACTATAGAGAAGAGATGAAAATGTGATAGCTGTGTTATGGTCACCAACTCCGGTGCATGCAAAAATGGCCTTTCAAACAGGTTCTGAGTACAGAGCACAACTGTGTGTCTAAATATATGGATCCTCACAAACACTTATTAATCAATTAAAAGACATGAGGTAGTGGAGCAATTGCTATTTTCCCTGTTTGCCTCTAAAAGGGGCAAGTGGCCATGGCCAAGCTCCTTCAGCCATGACATTTAGAAACACTTCACAAAAATTATAAAGTCATTGCTTCCGAAAACCGTGCCCGGAGTGATGCAAATTTTCCTGTGTCTAAGAAGGAGCTATTACTACTTAGGTGCTTCCGATGGCATATTAGGAATCTCAATCAGTGACTGTAAATTCTTTGAGATCTTCAAATGGAAGATAAAATAGGTCTCTGTCTATTATTTATTTACTTATTGACTTATTATTTATGTATCCCTAAGCAGCTCCATGCTGCCAAACCGTATTTCTCTTGGCGTCTTTCAGCCTGTGACATTTATATTTTATTATTGACCTCACTAAATAACATAAAATATAAGTCCTACAACCTATGAAAATATGTGGATTCCACATCAGAACTTCATTTCTACCTGCTTTAGGTATGGGGGAGTTGGACTATCTGGCATTATTACATCTGTTATTTGGGGGGGGGGGGGGGGGGGGGCGGGGAGGAGAGAGAGGTATTTTTTTTGAACCAGAAAAGCCCAAATCTCAAGGCAAGCATAAATATTTCAAAGCACACATGATTCTAATTCCATTGAAGCTCATCTGAAACATCCCAGACTTTTTATTGAAAATGAGATGATAATGTATGGTGGCCTGCAACAGATACACCAGTATTTTAAAACTACTGCTATTGGGCCAAATAATTATGCAGTACAGCTGTCGGTGCTACACTGGATTCTTTAGTGGTTTATGAGTTCGTGGTGCTGTGCAGCACAGAAGTAAGAGGATTTTTCACAATGCTGAATTCAAATGTCTCATTATGCTGGCCTGTCTTGTCTTTTCCCTTCTTGATTTGTAATAGCCAATAACAAACTAAGTAACCAATAAAATGGGTTGCATTCATTGATTAGGTTAGCACTTCACGTGTCTGAGGCAAATGAAGACGAGCCAATATTGTGGATTCTATTCAATAGGATGATGAGATAATAAAGAATCAGTTAATTTGGAACAGGTTATAGTTTTCTTCAGATATTTAGTACCCTTCTGAGGCCCTTCTGCTTGAACAAAAGAGCAGTCCTAATAAAGACACATGGGATCCTTTCTCCCACAGAACGCTCACTGATGTGGTAAAGGAACTTTGTGATCACACCTGCAGTGCTCAGACAGATTTCTCCACCGGCACGGCCCAACATATGGGGAAGACATATTGATCCATCCACCTTCCATCTCCTCTTCCAAAAAGCCTTGCCAACCCCTTCAAGTCCAGATGACTGGATGATATTTCCTTCTTCATACAATCGTTTGAAGTCTTTGAAAGGGTCATTTAGTGTTGCTCTTCTCCTGCTCAGGGAAAGCCTACTATCACCCTGCACTCCTCGCCTGTTCAGAGAAGTAGTGGGCTGAGGAATCAAAACCACTGTTCCTTCACACGCACAAGGGCCAGTCATAGAACCATAGATTCATAGAATGGTTTGGGCTGGAAGGGACCTTAAAGATCGTCTAGTTCCAACCTCCATCAGACCAGTCCAACAGTGGATTGTCTTCACTAGGGCACAATGCTCAGATACGTCCTCTGTAAAGTGATAATTAAGTTTACTAATAGCTCATTAAACATTGATCATTCTTCCTAGAAATAGTAACATTATCATCATAATGAAACAGGATCATTTTTATCAGCTTGTTTTTTGAGGCCATTATAATTGGCTTCATTACAATTAAGAAAGTATTTTTTTAAAAGTCATTTCCCTGGAAATGTTATAGAACAGTTTGTTCTGTTACATATTTCTACTTCAGGCTTCAAAGTTGCTTTAACTCCCTGTGTGCTGTAAGCCTTCTCCTCGCATTTAAGTGATGCAAGTGCCAGTTCAAATTATGCAAGAGGTATCCCACCCTTTGTACCCCAAAGGTACTTATTCTGAAAATTGACCATATTAGAGGACTAATTGGCTAAGCCACCATGCTGGCTGATGTGAAATGCTTTCAAACACCATGAAACAGCTGTGTTTATCGGAAATATGAAGAGTGACTTTTTAATAAGGAGATCTGGCAAAAATCCAGATTTGTTGAAAGGAACTTACACTTCTGTGTATAATACAATACAAGAGGTAAAGAATAGAAGCCTAAAACAATAGATTTAAGCCCACAGATTTTTTGTGATGAAAGCAGTTACCCAAACAAGGAAAAAAAAAAATAATTAAGAAACTTGGGCTGGGATTTGTAGAGGTCCTGAGAGAATTCATTAACTGCTTTTGAATTTCAATGGGAGCTGCGTCCCCGTAACTCTTTCAAAGGTTTCTTAAAGTCCCTATTTTTCTTCCTGCCCATTAGGAACAGACTTTAAGGTGATAAATGTAGAGCAATCTCTTATTCAGGTTAGCAAGGACTCGCCTCTACTTAAATATTGAGCTGCTGAGGGTAGGACTGACCAGTCCTAGGACCAGCCCTATGAAGGGAATTCAGATCACTGGAAAACTTCAGCATTGCTTCAGTCCCGTAATAGTGCACAAGGGCTGTTTAGCATCATGTCTGTCATGTCCATGCATGAGCTAAATTCTAATTGATCCTTGCATTCCCCATTTGCAGTGACAAGGCTGGGGAATCATGGGATGGGAGGACAGAATATAGGCCTTACCCTCTTAGTGTGTGTAAAATTTAGGTATCACTGATACTAAATTATGCCACGTTATGTGGGCCACATTATTATTGCCACATTATGTAGGCAAACACGAGTGAAACATTCAAAACAGAATACAAACAGCTGACCAATGCAAGAGTTATACAAATACCCTAAATACGATGGATGGAGGATCTGTTCCTGCCCAGGGACATCAAAAAGAAGGACTGAATCGCAGGACATCCATCTCTCAGCTCCAGAAGTCAAGTGCAGGTGGTCGGCTAAGCACTGCTGAAAAAACAGACCTGTGGTATCTCAAGCTGGGGCTGGCTATCAGCCCCTCTTTGCTGCTCTGAAGACCAGAGTGGTATGAGGCACCTGGATCCTTTGATCAGAAATAATCTTTCCATAAGAGATTTTGCAGGAGCAAGTGGGAGGCAGAAGGACATTTTGCCAAGGCCCACGGAGCTCCTAGCAAAAGGAAAATACGCTTAAAGCTGTGTTTGGGCACAGGGTTTATTGGTGTACTCTGGATTGTGGCGTATTACAGGCTGTTTGTGAAAACCTATAGAGCTGAACTGAGTGCTGGTTCCAGATTCTGGCATGGGCAGGGGGCCAGTTAAGTTAGCTATTTAGAGCAGATTGTTTTACAACATGTCAAAATTCTTCTGCCTTTGGGAGATCAGAATACTATAGAACTAGTTACATAGGTACAGAAGTAAAAATCATACCTATAGTAAGCACTTCTCCCTTTCAAGACTCTAGATAGAGGTCAAAAAAACCCTAATTTATCCTATTTGTAGAATTCCTACTGCACCTCGAATGCTGGCAACTTTTGCATATTATTATTGGGTTTAATACACATGATGTATTCCCATATATAAGATAAAAACTACTGCTAGGAGAATATATCATGTCTTTCTTATAATGAAATGCAGTTGATAAGTTTACAATAGAAATGTAAATTCTCTTAAAACCCACAACCTTTATGTGCGTGATGATATAATTCTGCTTTGATACTAAAAAGGGCATGGTAATGGAATCTGTGACTTTGGAGTGATATATTGCTGTTAAGTTAATAGGACTCCACATTCCCATTTCTAATATCAGTGTTTTTTTCCCCCTTTCATTCTGTAGATGGTAAGCTGATACTACATAAATATTGTTAAAGCTATAGTTCCACGCTACAGTAATTCACTTAACTTTAACATGATTTATGGTTCTGTCAATAGAGGAGGTTGAAAATCCAGAGCTCTGATGCTTAAACATGGGTTCCATATTTAAAGCAATAATGTGCTTTTTGTGTGTGTCTGAAGCTAGAAGAATTTAGCATAAAGCAATGATAAAAATATTATAGTTCACTGCACTGTTTAAAGCATGTAGTGTAACTTCACGTATACATCAAAGGCAGCAAGGAAACTGAACGCAGAATCAGTAAAAGGATGGGTAAAATACTTTGTTCCTGCAGCACTTTATTTTTATATTATTTTTAGGGATGCATGAAATCCTATTAGTATTTTTAACACCCCTTTTTTCATTCTTTTGCTCAGTTAGATCAGCTCCTTTTGTCAGGATGAGTTTAAATCTGGGTCCACTGTGTTAATCACCCCCCTTTCTTCTTTCTGGCACTTACCCTCCAGGCATTTTGCCTCTTTAGGAGATTAAGCGACCAAGTCATCTTGTTGCTCTAACATGTCCTCACTGGAGCAACATATTAACACAACTCCTCTGCAAAAGAGCCCTCTTTAGAAGTTTGCTGCAGGGATGACAAATTAACCCAGCATGGTGTCCCACACATCTATCTCAGTACAAATTATTAGTGTAATAGAGCTTTTAGTTATGCATTTATCTAGTAATTATTGAATGGTTATACAAAACGAAGCTGAGCAATCATGGCCCTTTATGAGGCAATCTCAGTGGGTGGTCTTACAGTTAATTTAGGGTAGGACTGTCTAAGCAGTTCACTCACAAATTAGCTGAACAGCCTGCTCCTTTAAATATTTCCTATGTCACAGGCTAACTCTTTACAATACAACAAAGGTAGAGTTTTAATTACACGGTTCCTGACTTTTGTTTAGCTGAAGCTTTAACCGTTTGCAAGCCTTCCCTCTCTGCCCTTCCCTGCCTGGGATATGGGAGGAGATGGCAGTTTGGGTAGGTTATCTCCTAATTACTAAACCCTGACCTTGAGGCCATCTGTTAGGGAACTGTTTTTCCTTCAGCATCATGTTATTTCAAAGGGATTGGAGAAAATTAAAATCTTCACCTACACAGTCAGCTATCCTGACATTGTAACTCATCTGCTGGCCAGTGTTATGCTATTTACAGTTTCTATTCAACTTTCTTACCCTTGTGGTGTGGCTCTCTCCTCTTTTGACCGTCTTACATTACCATCCACTCATATGAGGTGTCTATATAGGAATGAAGTCGCACCGCTTTGTTTTTGTCAAAATTCAAAGGAAAACAGAAGGTTACATTAGTCTGCCAGCTGACAGCATTGAGGAGCAGTCATGGAGAGCTATGTGAATAGGATATTACAAAATGTCTTTTTACACTGTGTAGCTCTGGAGTGAGTTAGCAGGAGTTATCACTTGGTTTGCTAGAAGCTGGTGGACACGACAGCTAACAGGGTCTGATACTTTGGTGACCCTGTGGAGAATTGTGATAGAGAAGGGGACAATGTCTTCCCAGATTATGGGCATAAAGTTTGTGCCACTTTGGCATGAACAGAGAGTACTACCCTGCAGTTTCCCTGATAGGCCTTGTCCTGATAAAAATCTAAATGGCAACGCTTATTATGGAGAAAATTGATATAATGGGAATCACTCCACTAGCTGACTTTCATCCCTTCTCTTTCTGATCACACACCCACTTCCTTGGGTTCTTCCCTTTGTGCTGTATTTCTTGTTTCTTGTAATTGTGTTTCTCCTTCATTTATCTTCCTAACATTCTTACTTCTTTTTTCTTTCCTTGCCTTTTCTTCCTTGCTTTTTTGGCTTGCAGGATCTATGCTGTCATAATCTGTGGAAATGCTTGAATGCTCTACAGCACAGGCTGCTGGCTATCCTAGGTTTACAAGATTGTGGTAAATTTAATGTTTCGGCCAGCTCCAGATACAAAGTCACTAAAGTGTAAGCAGCACTACAAGGAAGCCTAAAACCACGTATGTAAATAGTGCTGTCACCCACAGTATCTGAATCTCTCACTGTCTGATAATGAATTCAAGTGGGCTAATGTCTTGGAAACTTTGTAAGATGCCAGCAAGTACATGGTGGCTTTGCAATACTGTGGTGAGCTAAACTGACCACCAAATACTCTAACTTGCAGGTAATGAAAGTATGCTGTGTAGGAGATAGAGATCTAACTGCTTGAATTTTCAATGCTTTGAAATAAATTTGAAAACTGATAGTGATGCTACAGCCACCCTATAGGTGATCAATTTACCATCTGCCAGACACTGAATCCTAGCCACGCTGGTCCAGAGAAGACATATGGTGCATTCATAGAGTCATGCCCAAAAAACTGCCATCATCAAGTGAGGCTCCATGAATCACTTTGCTCGCTTATCACCAAAGAAACTTGGATCTTACCACCATCTGTTGGAACTACTGAGGAGTCACTGAAGCATTGGCATCCATGCGCCAGCACTCACTGCACATCTGGTCCTTTGGTCAGCCAGCTCAGATCCTCTCGGCTGGCTACTGCCCAGCTGGGTTGAGTACTGGCACCAGTGCAGACAGGAAACTAGTGCACAGCCTTCCACAACATAGTACACACTATTCCATGGGAACAGAGGTTTTCCAACTGGTTCATTGAATGGAGAACCTTATAGCTAAGAAATCCTCTCAAGGATCTACTCCTCCTCCAAGCAAGTTTTGTTTCCCAAATAACTCAGTGGGAAGGGCACTCAGTATCCTGGGATACCCCAGCATAAGACATGCACTGTATTGTAAGGAATGTTTGGAAGCGTGTGAAAGATTTGGGAATATTCCTGAGAAGTTATAAATCAGTGGTTGTCAATGACAACACCTGCCATGAATAGTCTACAGCTTCTTCTCTGCTGTCTATTTTGATCAAGCTTTTACAAATGCATCTCATATACACATCCAAGTGATAAACTTGCACATATGAACATCGGAAGGAGACTGAACCTTCTTGTAGTCATTCAGTTGGCTGAGGAGCTTACTCTGATGGTGACCTACTTACTCATGACTTCCCTTTCTCTGAAATCTCTGCAGACTGAAGATTAAATCCTGCTCTTACTTTTCTGAATACCACTTGGAATGACCTGCCACTGACCATTTACGTACTGCATATGTATCCAAAGGGAATGCAACGTGTGTACTATATTATACCTATTATTTCTGCAGAAAGGTACAACTTGCAGTAGCTACCTGTGAATATGAATTGCTCAAAGAGTATATCCTCTCATACAATTGCATTATAGTCTTTATGTTGCCACTTTGGATACCTGAAAAGCTTGTCTCTTCTGCTCACTGTCCTAAAGTACACTGGAGGCAACGGGACAAAGAACAAAGCTGGACTGGCAGGAAATAATCCATCTCAGTATATGACCCTTTACGAACAGAATGATTGTTGTTAGAAGAGAAATAAACACAGCCAGTGTGCTGTGGGAGAAGAATACTGAAAAGGAATGTCCAAAAGGAACAAAGAAAGAAGTCTGGAACAAAATTTTTCCAGGATGATGACACTTAAAGAATCCATGGATGGATTCAGAGGGAATTTTTCCTCAAAGTCTGAAAGACTTTGTTTGTGAACAAGAATAAAATAGAAGATGCTTCTAAATGATGTCGCAGAAGAACAGTTATGGTTAACTTGTTAGGAACCACAGTGACTAGAAACTGTGTTACTTCTTTATGGAGTTAGCAAAGACATCTCCTTCCAAACAAACAAAATTTGGGAACTGTAATCATTGTATTTGCTTTTTCAAATTCTGGCTGTCTTTGAATGTTCTTCTCACATAGCTGATGGATATCCCCTGGTGCACAGAAAAAAGTCTGTGTGAAAACAGACTGTAGATGAGATTTAAACAAGGCCTCACCAGTGATACATTTCCTCTCTCAACCACACAAAAAGCCAAAATACAGAGGGTCTAAAGAGGGGCAGACAAAGGCATTCAATGATCTTGAAAAATAAGTGTGAGGTAAAACATAGCTAAATAAAGAAAAGCCTAATAAGTAATTAATCAACAACTTAAATGTAAAAGGCTAAACTTCTAAAAGACAGGAATTCAGAGTCAACTGATGTGCACTGAATATAATGTTAATGGAACATTCATATTATTCATACTTATATCACCAATTAGCAAGGCTTTTAAAAGAAGGTATGTTTGCCAGATAGCTCAGGTCCAAATTTCAAGGGAAATCTGCGTAGAACTTAGATGCCTAAATAACTTCTGAGGATCTAGGTGTGTGCCTAAGGGTAATAAATAATTCTTAAGGGACTGACCACAACAATTCAAACTACAAATAGATTTAACAAAGCACAAACCCCCATGAAGTGCAATTCTGACCTCACTTCAACTTAGTGCACTAATGCCACTACACACTGCATCACCCAGACTGTGCAGACAAAAAGGCTCCTCCTGGTTTACACTGTCCTTAGTAAAACCACACTAATGCCAAACAGCCATTTCAAGATAATTTCTAGTATGGATTGCTAATATATCTTTTTATGCTTCACCATTCAACCAATTCCTTAGTAATCTTCTCCAAATGGGACAGAATTTCATAGCCGAAAGAAATGTCACAACCATTCACTCCTATTTTCATATCTTCCAAAGAGGTTTGTAAGAAGATTCATTCATTTGTGTATATTAATATGCCCAAGTGAGTTTCTTTTCAAATGTATTGCATTCAGTTTCCTAGGCTAAATGCAAATGCATCTTTCTAACAGAAATGTATAAGCACATCTAGACCCAGAGGACATCTCTTTTACTTGGGAAGTCAGTCAGAAGAGTACTGTGAAGGAAATCAGCCAAAGCACTGCAAGAATCACCTTCAAAGGAGTCCCCTAACAAGGCGGTTCTTCAGCACACTGATACCAACAGCACGAGCACTAAAGGACTGGTCAAAACAAAGCCGTAGTGCTGGAAGACAGGCATGGTTCAGAATGAGTGATGGGTCCCTATCTTGAGCAGTTAGACTCAATCTATGTTATGAATGGACACAAGCAGAAGACACTCCGTGTAACACACTCTGTCCCTTTCCCCACCCTCTACAAATAAAACCCCAAGGCCCCAGAAACCAGCGTGTCCACCTCGGGCACTCTTGAATGGTCATCAGGAGTTCTACCAAACAGCCCAGCCTAGCAAAACCAAACGCAGGTCTTGACAACTAAAACCTCCTGGTTATCAAGCTTCTGAAGCACAGCCCCTCACTGGGTGGGTCACACGTGGCGATGACTTTCCATGGGAAGGCGCTGGGATGGACACTGGGTGTCCTGGCTAACGTTTAAGATGCCTGGGGGCTCTTGGGTTAAGCCTCACCTCTGGGTCCTGTAATGACAGGTCGATGGTGCTGTGTGAAAGCCGTTCCAAGGGAGGAGGTCTGCGAAGGCGAGGGACTGCTGAAACCAGACTTCTCTGACTTCTTTAATGTAGTTGGCGCTG